>NW_028281467.1:300000-386587 GCF_059751285.1 Brachycentrus maculatus
ATGTATTTAAGTTCAGAGTTCAGTGCAAGAAGAGCACTCGAAGAAAAGCTCCGAAAGCCGAAATAAAACATAGCTATAATAAAAAGAAGTTAGTAGAAAGTTGTCATACTCTGTTTACTCTCTACCAATAACCTAGTTATGTTATGGGTGGGGGGTGAACGGTGCATGACATTTTTTTTCTGTATATATAATGAATATGTATGTGTATGTATATATATGTGTGTATGTATGCGTATGTATATGTATGTATGTATATTTATAAATATATTTTGAAACTTCTTACCTAGAAAAAAATCCTTTAACCACCCTTATTAATTCCTCTCCTTTCCTTCTCCTTCCTTCTAAATCTATTATTTTATAAAATACCCTTTTTTTGTTTAATCTCTGAATGTTTTTTAATAGTTTTATAACATACATGTGGAATTGTTTAATTGGCTTTTTTTAACGTAACTATTTTTTGTTAATGTAATGTAATGTTTATTGTTATTAATGTAACTATTGTTTTACATCATTTTTTATATGTAAGCTGTACAATTCCCGAATAAATAAAAATATAAATAAAAAATAAAAATAAACTCTTACATTCTTGCGATTTTATACGCCATTATTTATTTGATGGCTTCAAACTGGTATTTTACAACTCTCATATTTTAAGATCGTCGTATCTCCACAATACCTGCGTATTATATCTTCTCGTCGCCTCGCGGAATGCATTTTAATTCTCCAGAGATTTTCCCAGTGATACTGGTCCATTGGTTGTTCACCCGGGCCCGAGGCTGGTACATCTCCACGGTATCGCCGATCGTAAAATCAATATCCTGTTTGTAAATTCGCAACTTTGTCCTTACCAAATGTGTATTTAAAAAGAATTTGCGCCGTTCCCTATCTGCTTATACGTGTTTTTTCATCATCGAAACACACCTGGTAATTTTTCAATTGCACTAAGTGTCTTGCATTCGGTTGGAACAAGGTTATCACGATCGTAGATTGCATGAAGATGAGGCGATTAGTCTCATATTTCGACTCCAAGATAACACGCTGCATTATTAAAATGAAATTTATCACCCGGACGAATGTGCTGCGAAACGGCGCAGCATACATATGCGAATGGTGAAATGAGGAAGTAATGCAAGGCTGAGATAAGCATTATTGATCAAATTTAAAAAGGTGTGTTGAGATGGTTTTAACATGTGGAACAAATAAAAAGAAGAAGAAAAAAACCGTAAAACGAATATATGAGGCGAATGTAGTTGGATCAATCAAGAATATGGAAGTCTGGGCATATTTACAGGGCTTACGACCGTCATAGGCTTGATTAACTGATCACTTTATACACCGCCTATTGTCCGCCTCCGTAGTGCAATAGTCAGCACGGTCGGCTACTGTACTGGAGGTCCCGGGTTCGATTCCCAGGTAGGGTCAAATAAATAAAAGTGTTTTTTTTTTCACTCTAATATTTATTCCATATTACCCTGGACTGGTACCTGAAGCGGAGGGCTGATCACCTTTCCTTCATGTGTAAACGATCAAGATAACACTGCGTTTATATGACGCAGTGCCCTATGCACCATTGGGGTGCGGATAAGGGTTTTATTATTATTATTATTATACGCCTGTAAAATTTACCAATTACTACCCATGATTGACAACCACACTACTCAAATTCTTGGATGTTCTATAATTAATATACAAAAAAATATTATTAAGAAAAACTCCTATAATTGTAGATAATCCAGATTTCTGAACATGTATTTGGACACACTCAAAATGGTGCTATATAAATTATCTAAAACCTGGGCGTAACGGACATAAACAGGAAGGTACAGGAAAGACATTGGGATTGTATGGGCATACAGGATGCAGAGAACCCGAGCGTGTCGTAAACCAAGCAATAGAAATGGATTTTCCTCTAAAGATATCTAGAGGAACACCAACAAATTCATGGATGCTGCAAAGCCATAACATGGTTGGAC
The DNA here is from genome assembly GCF_059751285.1 of Brachycentrus maculatus. Taxonomy (NCBI): domain Eukaryota; kingdom Metazoa; phylum Arthropoda; class Insecta; order Trichoptera; family Brachycentridae; genus Brachycentrus; species Brachycentrus maculatus. Next base: position 301,974 of record NW_028281467.1, read on the forward strand.
GACATGGCCTAGGTGACGTTGTCCATGACAGAAGGACCTACAACCTGAGGAAAAGGAGAGCTGACCCCAGCAGTCTACAAAGACGATAAGTTGGGATGTAGCCAGGAAGAAGAAGTAGATATAAATTATCTAAAATTATTATTATTAATAGATTTATATTATCCACTGACACTTCGTGATGGAATTGCATTTTAATATATTATTAGATTAAAACCAATATTTTTAGCTTTTCCACTTTATTTTTAACGTTAATTTTTCAACAAAATTATATCAAATCATGGTTATCAACTCCTGCCTTGTTTTATATATAACATAACAATTTGTATAGCCTCCCACCGGTCTGATGATGTCGGTAACGACGAAACCCGGTCGCTGGTCAAATAAAAATAAAGTGGAAAAGCTAAAAATATTGGTTTTAATCTAATCATATATTACAAATTATATTATATAATTATATTATATTATATTAATTATATTATTAATTTTATTATATATTATTGTGATTATTATTCATACACATTTTTTTTGAATGTCCAGATGTATATGCGCCTTTTAGACGTTCGTGTCCGAAAATTCATACAGCCCTCTCGACACTAAACAAAGGTGCCATTAAGTGGTATAATTATACCGCACGAATTTACAATTCTTTTGGTCCTTTTCTCTTGTAATGAATGGGTATTCTCTGGTCACAGAACGCGCAGGTACATTGAGCGAAAAACCCCTTCGAAACAGGTTTTGACCTGCGGAGAACGGTCCCAAGAATGCAGACTGCATATGCAACGGAATTAAAATGATTGGCCCTTTGCTTTTGCACATCCAGTTTTTTTTTTAAATTCCTTTATCCTGCATCTAATCGAGTCAAATCCGGTGATTTAGACGATCTGCCTGTAGTTTAATTGAAACTTCATCATGAAAAATAACTTCATTAGGTTGGAAAGGTTTAATAGGTGAAATTAAAAGGCGATCAGTTGATGTTACACGCACATTTGAGGGTTTACACTTAATATTTATCTCAACAAAGATGATGAAGAACATAGAAACTTTATAAAAGTAAACAACTTTGTTTTAACAACTTTTTTATTATTAGTACACTTTAACCTTTCCGGTCCGGAGTAAAAAAAAACAATCCGCGTGTTCCGAAGGGGGTACTGGCAATACCCCAAGTAAAATGCTATAAATACAGTTTTTTTTACAAATTTAACTTTTGTCAAAATGTTTATCATGCTATTATCATTCTATTTTTTCCATTATAATTTGAATTTTCTGCAATAAACATAGTAATTTTCGAAAAAACATAGTTGCGAAAAGGTTCTGAATTTAATAAACCCTGATTATGACAAGATTCTCTTCGAAATCGGTAGGTTAAGGTGTACTTATAATAAAAAAGTGGTCAAAACAAAGTTGTTTAGTTTTATAAAGTCAATATGAAATCATTATCGCACCAAAACGTAAAAATTTTACAAGCTTGAATTCCTGATTACTTAAAATCACTTAAAATGGAAATGTAACGTTTTGGCGAGGACCTCCACATATAGCCTAATAGGGAAATTAAAAGTGTTGTATTATCTTGGTCAAAGCCAAATGTGCTTCGGTTCTCCATTCCCTACTAGCCTATGAGTCATTTTGCTGTTGCGAAATTACAATACGAAAAAAACACAGCTAAAACATGCGCCGACTTGAAAACATTCGGCCGTAGCGATGACCCCAATCCATTTTTGCCCGCATACCGATATCTCTGCATTCTGCTTCCTGTCCTTCGGCCGGCATTCCGATCCCCTTCTCGGACCTCCAAGATCTCACACCCTCCAAGATCACTCGTCCCTTCCCAGAACGGCGATCACTTGATCCTATTGCCTCGGGGCTGGAAAGTATACAGTATACAGCATTGTAAATACCAGTAACGGTACATCTCCTCGCGCTTCTCGCCTCCTGGTCGCTTCATGGCCGATGGCAAGTCTAGACACGTGGAATTTTACGGCAGTCGATATTTGCTTGCTTTTAAAAAATGGGAGTTAACTAAAAAAACTAACTAACTAACTAACCATCACGCCGCTTGCCCGCAGGGGTAGAATAGAACGCCACACCACTCTGTCTTTGCAAACATTCTTCGCCTCTTCCACATCTTCAGGCATCTCATCATATATTTTCAAACCCTTATACATTAAACAATTTTGCGACTCGGATTTTTTTCAACAATGGCATTCTTATTTTATTCTTATTTCATGACAATTTTTGTTTAAAACTATTTTATCTTTAAAATATTTTGGTAATTTATCGTTAAAAAAATTATGTATAAAGATCAGCTTGTTCATTTTAAGTCTCTTTTTTATAGATAACCAGTTTAGTTCTTCTCTCATTTTTTCATTTTTTTTTTTTATATCTATTTTTCTTAAGAACTTTTCTCATCGCTAACTACTTATGAACTAACGCGGATCCGATGTCCGATAGGTCCTCACCCAGGTCTTTGAAGATATTTGCATGGTGTGATAAATACCGCCGGGGTTTTTAATTGAGTATATTAAATACCAGTAACGGTAACTCTCCTCGTGCTCCTCGTCTCCTGGTAGCTTCATGGCCAATGGCCAGTCTAGACAAGTTGAAGTTTACGCGTGTCGATATTTGTATGTTGTGATAAATACAGCCGGGGTTTTTAATTGAGTATTGTATATACCAGCAACGGTAACTCTCCTCGTGCTCCTCGTCTCCTGGTAGCTTCATGGCCAATGGCCAGTCTAGACATGTTGAAGTTTACGCGTGTCGATATTTGTATGTTGCGATAAATACCCTTAGGGTTTTTAATTGGCGTTGTGTAGTTTATGTGACAACCATTACAAATTGCGTTTTTTTTTTAAATTTATATAACCCCAATGAAATCAGCGATTTCGGTATCGAATTTATCTGTATGACTTGTTTTTACGTCGTCGATTTATTTTTTTGAATTACCTAACTTTCAAGTGACTCTGAAATCTAGCTACGGCTTATGCAACACCGTTTATCATGCCCTACTCAGGCTTCAACTTTATAAGTTTCATAGCCTATGCGTACTGTGAGTGGATTTACTCTTTTTGTTTAAAGTTACTATAATTTCATGTCCGCCTCCGTAGTGTAATGGTCAGCACGCTCGGCTACCGTTCTGGAGGTCCCGGGTTTGATTCCCAAGAGGGGTAAAAATAAATATAGGTAATTTTTTCACTGTCATATTTATTCAATATTACCATGGACTGGTACCTGAAGCGGAGGGCTGATCACCTTTCCTTCATGTGTAAAACGATCATGATAACACTGCGTTTATAAGACACAGTGCCCTATGCACCATTGGGGTGCGGATAAGGGTTTTATTATTTTTTTATTATTAATTTCATGTAATTCATTAGTGATAACTCTAGGCAAAAACAGTTACGTCGTCGAAGGATCATGCACTAGTCGTTAAGAAAATTTCAGCGTGGGATATTAATTTTCGCTTATCACGAATACTTTCATGTATTGTGTATGAATATTGTTGAATCCTTGCAAAATGTATCTATGGTTGCTCTTTCTAAGAATTTTTACCAATAGCATTCATAAAATACATCAGATTAGTAGAAAGCTTTCTCCAAAATTGTACCTTAAAAATTTCATTAGATACCAAGGTTTTTTTGTATTTTTCCTATAATTATTTCCCAGTTATCAGGATATACTTAAGTACGAGCGGCATTTTGCGACATCAAAGACGTTTTATTGTTAACTGTCTACTGTACCCAATAAATTTTACTTCAGGCTCATATTTTGGGTTTATTGTTTTTTTGTCCTTTTAGGATATTATTATAATTTATGATCCTTTTCCCTCGCCGATAACGGTAACGATAACTGTTTGGTATGTTTCTTGCCTTTGAGACGCCAAAGAAAGCAAGAGAAGTTTTACATAGATTCGGAGTTTTACAATGACCTTTCATTTGAATTTTTTTTTAATTTAAAATGTTTGCCTTTGAAGCAATATTGATCGATATCGTTGAACTAGAAAGAGGTTATTAATTTCTTCCCTAAATTTTGCTTGGTGATTACCACTATTTCTTAAAATCTATTGTGACACGTGTTTCAATGGATTCTACATCATTTATGTTTCTTCTAGCTAAATTTTTATTTTATTTTAATCTGTGCTGGGAACAAGAAGGATAATCTAGTGTGGGCCGATCAGGAACTTGTCAGCATTTGCTCATTGCTGGGAGGAAACCACGTTGCACTCCTCAGGAGATGGACAGGTGACTGTCGTCAACAGGGTTTCAGTTCCACTGGAAGAGGGTTCGGCATTTTGTGTCCTAGCTTGGTTTATGGTACCAATGTCCTTCAACATTTTTGTTTGAAGCCTTGTATACTTATTCACGATTTTTTTGTTGTTTTTTTTTAAGGTATGATCCCCTGAACTTAATCGATTCAAGTTTATTTTTTAAAACAAAGAATAACCCCCAAAGCCTCTATTTTAGAGGCTTTTTTGCATGTAGAATAGTAAGGATAGGAAAAGCAAACACCCAGACCGATTGAAAATATATATATTTTTAAACTTTTATTTGCGATTTGAAGGATTTGAACCCACGATTACTCTCATAAAACTACCAGGGAAAACTTGTAAAAATAAACGAGTCGACCTTTTTTAATTTAATTTCATTGTTTTCATCATACGTAATTATTTTCCCTGAATATTTTTTTATGACTTATTTTTTAATCATATTTGAAAGGGACTTATCAACCAGAGGTCGATGGCTCCTAACCGCATAATTCTTCACTCTAAAAACGTCATTTTCCTGTCATGGTGGGTAGGGACTGATACCAAAATTCAATATATGACAGAATGTGGTCACTTTAAAGTGATTTCCTTAGCTGTGATATGTGAGGAATTAAAGGTATTACTCACGATGTTATCAAGCTTGACACACGCTATTACTCATTTTTTTCCATTTATTTGTATTATTATCTGCATAAATAAAAATGTTAATATTTGAGGAAGACCGAGGAAAACTTGGCATGATCAAATATTTCAAATTCTCTTGAAAGTGGTCAGGTCGAAATAATCGGCGTATATGTATGAGAAGATGTATGAATGTGAAAGAGGCGAAGATTCAAACACGGATTGTGAGGGCTACACTGTGAGGTGTGGCGTTGTATTCTCGAGAAAAGTGGATTTTTCAAACTATGATATTTTTGTTGCCTTAAATATTCATATTAGTAATACATATTATACAATATTCTGATTCCTTCTTCTTAGAATTTTGTCTAGCCTCCCACCAGTCTGACGATGTCGGTAACGACAAAACCCGGTCGTTGGTCAAATAAAATATATGGAAAATAACTATTTTTGTAGTTGTTATTTTATTATGTTTTATTTGTCCGCCTCCGTAGTGTAATGGTCAGCACGCTTGGCTACCGTTCTGGAGGTCCCGGGTTCGATTCGCAGGGGGGGTCAAATAAATATAAGTGATTTTTTCACTGAAATATTTATTCAATATTAACCTGGACTGGTACCTGAAGAGGAGGGCTGATCACCTTTCCTTCATGTGTAAACGATCAAGATAACACTGCGTTTATATAAAGCAGTGCCCTATGCACCATTGGGGTGCGGATAAGGGTTTATATATATTTATAAATATATATATATATATATATATATATATATATATATATATATATATATATATATATATATTTATATATATATTTGAATTGTACATAATTTGTGCATCTTACTAAATCATTAGAAAATATATCGCAGTGAAAGTGTCATTTTGATATGAACCTTCTCAGTCATTTCTGACACCGCCATTGAAAGTTCCCCGTATTAGTTTTTATTGATCGATATTCTCACTTCACAGTATGCATGTAGTCTTGGTCAGCCACGTTTTCGAGCCGGACTGCCTATCTGTGGCGCCATCTTTTCTTTCCCCGTCCGTGGCGGCGTTCTTTCTTCTTTACAATACCTCGTCAATAGGTCAGTCTTCATTCGATTATTGTTTACTTCAAACTCTCGAGTATTTGTACCTGTATTCATAGCGGTCGAGTGGGAAACGCAATATATACTTTGAAATCTGTCCCACCGCATGCCCAGATCTGATACAGAAGCATCTAGGCTTCCTGACAGATCTGCTCTTGCTAAGCAATTTGTTTTTTGAACTAAGTTGCGAAATTGATTGAAAATGTGAAACAATATAAAATTTTATCCCAATTTACATTTAAAAGCTTTCAATATACCTGTCACTGCCAATCTAAATAAATACAAGATTGTAAGTCCATCACCAAATTTTCTAGAAGTACCCCGGTGAAGGCAGTGAAAGGGATTAGTATTTAGTTCAATTAGTCAGCTAGATCCGATTGGGAAATGCGATAGGTGATCATTTTCTGCCTTGGCACTGTTCCGTGTCTGTCTGCTGTGCTGGTCGCGGTCGTGGAGGCGTCCGTGTACGTTCGGGTTGGAATCGGATCTAGCTGACTAACTGAACTAACTAATCACAGATATCTCTCACTGCCTACACCGAAGCACTTCTAGAAACTTGATGGTGGTTTTACAAACTTGTATTTATTTAGATTGGCATTGACAGGGATATTGAAAGCTTTTAAATAAAAAATTCACAGTAAAATCGGGATAAAATTTTGTATAACATTTTCCATAATTTTCGTAAATTAGTTCATGCAGTAAATTTAAAGAGAGGTCTGTCAGGAAGCCTAGATGCTCTTTTGTTAACAGTTAAAATTCTAGCTGTTTTATTAATTTTTAACGCAAATATTATCCTCGTTTTTTTAAAAAAATGGAAATTAAGCAAACAAAGCAGTCTCCACAGTTTAGATCGGCAAACGACCATGATGATAAATTACCAAGATTCGAAATTAATTCTATAGACTTTCCGGGCAGGTTTCCAATAAAGGGCTCGATTTATGGCCCTTGGGGCGTGCGAACGCTAAACGCGCGCCGTTTTCAAAAATTTAAACAAAAGCAGTCTATCGCTTTGCGTTCGTCTTTTGTTTTTTTGTTGTTTTTTTTTCTCCTGTCAAAATAGGTCCTAAAAAGGACCACTCCGACACTCGAGAGCGAAATTTTAATTCACGCCTTAAAAGGGTCGCTCGATTTCTACGAGCGTAATTAGTTTCTAACGGATTGATTGGTTGCTTTTTGCAATATTTTGCTGTGTTTCCGAGTTGGGATGGCGAGTTATAAATTCACAGCTGCTATATAATTAAGGGGAATAAATTTTGAAAAAAATGGTGTTGGGATTTCAGTAAATATTTGACGTCTTGTAAACATTTAGTTTCAAATTTATAAAGTTTACCTATCATGCATATTTTCGCAATGGTATGCAGTGAATTTTATTCATGTATTGATTTAATATTTTATGTTTATCAGTGCAAAACTAATTTTTATTTTTTCTTCTTTTTTGCAGGTGAGTGTCTATACGGGTTTGGAAGATTCTAATTTTTGAATTAATCGAAAATATTTTGGTGAGTGCATTATTTTTATCGTGAGACCAAATGACTGAGGGATAGAAAAAAAAAAAAAAAAAAAAAAAAAAAAATATATATATATATATATATATATATATATATATATATATATATATATATATATATATATATATATATATATATATATATATATATATATATATATATATATATATATATATATATATATATATATATATATATATATATATATATATATATATATATATATATATATATATATATATATATATATATATATATATATATATATATGTAATAAAATAACTAGGTACCTACCTATACATTTTATTAAGTACCTACAAATAGTACCTACATAAAACAGTTCTACCACTAGATGTCGCATGCGTCGCTCAGAAGAAAACAAAAGACTTCCGATAATATTATTAACTGTCAGAATCATATAGATATAAAAATTATTGTAAAGATTAATTAAGAATAAACTTTTATTGTCGTTTCTTTAATTACAAAGCAACACATTGTTTATTTTATTATTATACACCCACTTTACATATTATTTACACGCAATTTACAAAAGAAAAATATTACCACGTTATAAAACGACATTTGATTTAGTAACAATTAATGGTGTTAAAAAGACAAACGGTTTGACGACTTTGAAAATAAAAATATTTGAATTGGAAAAAAACGTTGATGTATATATTATTGATGAAGAAAATTTCAAATATGATTTTTTGATAGGATTAGATATGATAAAAAAATTTAAACTAATCCAAAATGAAGACTTAAAAATAACACAAAGACAATGCTTGAAAAATGAAAATAAAAAGAAAGTAGAAAAAATTTCTACAAAATATAAAATTAAAAATAGTGAATTTAAAAATACAGAAAATAACAACAGCGAGGAATGCAAAATAAATAATAATGAACATGTAAAAGAAGAAGATTTTGAAATAAAAATAAATCATTTAAATCAATTTCAAAAATCTAAAATAAATGAACTGATTTGCAAATATAAATCCGTTTTTGCAAAAGACAAATATGATATCGGCACTGTTAGTGGATACGAAGCGAGGATAGACTTACTAGTAGACAGATATTGCAGTAAGAGGCCTTACAGATGTACTGTAGAAGATAAAAAGGAGATAGAAAAACAAATTGCAAAATTACTGGATAATAAGCTAATAGAAGAATCCTACAGTCCATTTGCTGCACCTGTTACATTGGCATTTAAAAAAGAGGAAAACAAAAAATCCAGACTGTGTATAGATTTCAGAGACTTGAATAAAATAGTTGTGCCTCAAGCTCAACCATTTCCTTTAATTGAAGACCTAATGATAAAGACCAGGAATTGCAAATTTTTTTCAACACTAGATATAAACTCAGCGTTTTGGTCTATTCCTTTACGAATCGAAGACAGAAAAAAGACGGGATTTGTTACACAAGAAGGACATTTCCAATGGACTTGCCTACCATTTGGATTGAAGACCTCACCAGCAATTTTTCAAAGGATACTAGGTAACATATTAAGAAAGTATAAACTTACTGATTTCACTGTTAATTACATAGATGATATTCTTATATTTTCTAAAACTTTTGCTGAGCACATTAAACATCTAACACAGTTGCTGGAAGCGATCGAAACGGAAGGTTTCAGGTTAAAATTTACAAAATGCGCATTTGCGTCAGACTTGGTAAAATATCTAGGTCATATAATTCAAAATAATTCAATAAAACCAGTAAAGGATAATTTGATTTCAATAAAGAATTTTCCTATTCCAAAAACGATAAAAAATGTAAGACAATTTCTGGGGAAAATAAACTTTTACCATGAATACATACCAAAGAGTGCAATAATACTAGATCCATTGCATAACTTACTAAGGAAAAATCAAAAATTTATTTGGTGTGATAAATGCCAAAAAGCATTTGAAATAACAAAAAGCATGCTTTGCTCACAGCCCGTTCTAGAAATTTTTGATCAGGATTTACCAATCAACATTTATACCGATGCTTCTTTAGAAGGTGTTGGGGCCATTTTGAAACAAAAGCAGCCCGATGGTAGAGAAAAACCAGTGGCATACTTTTCAAAAAAACTAAATGAAGCCCAGAAGAAAAAAAAAAGCAATATATTTAGAATGTTTAGCAATTAAGGAAGCGGTAAGATACTGGCAATACTGGTTAATAGGTAAATCATTCACGGTTTATTCAGATCACAAACCTTTGGAAAATATGAATCTGAAATCTAGGACCGATGAAGAGTTAGGTGATTTAACATATTATTTATCGCAATATGAATTTGAAATAAAATATAATCCAGGAAAGAAGAATTTAGAAGCAGATTGTCTAAGCAGGAATCCAGTATTAGAATCGAGTGAAAATGCAGATGAACAATTAAAAGTTGTAAATTTGGTTAAATTAGAAGATATTTTAAGAGATCAGAATAAAAATGAAAGAATTCAACAGAAAAAAAACAAATGGATTGAAAAAAACAATGTCTATTTTAAAAAGGTCAAGAAAAAAGAAAAAATAATTCTTTCAGAACCGTTTAGCATCGAAATCATTAAAGACATACATGAAAACCTATGCCATATTGGAATTGGACAAATGCAAAAGACTATTAGTCCACATTACACAGCCAAAAATTTGACGAAAAACATAAAAACAATTTGTAGAAATTGTGAAATTTGTATTAAAAATAAATCAAGAGGACAAAAGAAATTTGGATTTATGTCTCATCTAGGCCCGGCCACAAAGCCTTTTGAAATAATATCTTTAGACACAATTGGAGGTTTAGGAGGTTCAAGATCAACAAAAAAATATCTACATCTCTTAGTGGATCACTTTACAAGATACGCATTTATTTTAACCTCGAAAACTCAGAATGCAAATGATTTTATAAAACTAGTCATGAAAATAACAGAAACCGAGGATATTGGTATGCTTCTCACCGACCAATACCCAGGAATAAACTCGAAAGAATTCAAGGAATTCTTAAATGACAAGCGGATCCCAATAATCTTCACTGCAGTAAATGCACCATTCTCAAATGGCCTAAATGAAAGGCTGAATCAAACATTGGTGAACAAAATCAGATGCAAAATAAATGAAAAAGGGAAAAGAAGAGCATGGACCACAATAGCTCAAGAATGTGTTCATAAATATAATAATACTAATCACTCAGTCACTGACTTTTCCCCAAGTTATCTTTTATATGGTACAGATGTAAATATTTTACCCAACGAATTAAAACAAGGAAAATCTAATAATGACTGGATTAGAGACAGGAAAATAGCGCTTGAAAATACAATAAAATCACATAATTACAATAAAACATTATTTGACAAAAATAGAATAGGGTGCGAATTCAACGTAGGAGACATGGTGTATGTGGAAAATGGAAACAAGCTAAACAGAAAAAAATTGGATGAACTAAAAATTGGACCTTATAAAATTATTGAAAAAATTTCTAACTCAATATACAGAATTGATACAGGTCACAAAAAAATAAAATCAAACCTTTATCATATCACTAAACTTATACCAGTCCCTTCACTACAAGAAGATGATCCGGAGGACGAGTGAAAATTTTACTATGAATTTTCATCCCCAAGGGGGGAGATGTAATAAAATAACTAGGTACCTACCTATACATTTTATTAAGTACCTACAAATAGTACCTACATAAAACAGTTCTACCACTAGATGTCGCATGCGTCGCTCAGAAGAAAACAAAAGACTTCCGATAATATTATTAACTGTCAGAATCATATAGATATAAAAATTATTGTAAAGATTAATTAAGAATAAACTTTTATTGTCGTTTCTTTAATTACAAAGCAACACATTGTTTATTTTATTATTATACACCCACTTTACATATTATTTACACGCAATTTACAAAAGAAAAATATTACCACGTTATATATATATGTATATGTATATGTATTAGTCTCAATATTTCTGTATGATTGAATAAAAATACCGTATTATATAATTGTCTACAAAAAAGGGTAAAATAACATATCGCCCACTCATTTCAACAACGTCAAATATAAAAAATCCTCAATTTTCAGTTGTGCATGTTTTCGGAATGCCCAGAAAATGTACTACATCCCAGCAAAAGCGGCATATTTTAAACATAATATTTACCCGCTACAGGGCAGAAAGTGTTGTTTTTGCATTTTGAAGAAAAGGTATTGTTTAATTATTTTTTAAATATACTATATTTTTCAAATGGAGAAACAACCTTCACGTTTTACCTAAAAAGATCTGTTGCACAGTAAAAAGTTCAATAAGTGGCTTGATATTTATTTTTAGTTCTTAAATTTCTTAATTTGGTAGGTGTGGTGTACCTTGAACAGAAAAAGTTTGCAGAACACTGTATTAGACCACGGTGCTTCGAATTTTTCTCCTTTCATTGTTCGTAACCCAACACACTCGTCAAATAAGCCAGGAATTTCTACACAATATGAGGTATTCCATCGGCAGACAAGTGAATATATTAAATAATAAGAATTTATTACGGGAAGGCTCGATTCGGTGTGGAAATAACGCAAATACGGCGCGAGCGTGTGTTGCACGTTCCTAACACGTTCGCGCCATGTGCGTTTTTTTTGTTGAATTACCTAACGTCCAAGTGACTCTGAAATCTAACTACGGCTTATGCAACACTGTTCGTGACCCTACTCAGGCTTCAACTATAGCCTATGCCTACTCTTGAGTGAATTAATTATTTATGTTTAAAGTTACTATAATCTCATGTAATTCATGAGTGAAAATTCTAGACAAAACACTCACACGCCATGTGCGATGCATATGATATTGGCAAACCACAAAGTCAACAATGCTTTTAATATAAAAAATACTCCATGTAGTTGGGAGTCAATGTGTCAACAGGCCAAGATGAGTAGAGTATTGTAGCACAAATACAGTATATGAACAATACCGCTGAATATGAGCGCTGTGCAACGGGTGAATATAATATATGCAAGAACTCCTGGGTTCATTTGAATGGAGTATAAAAGTATCGTTTTTGTGTCTGTATGTAAATCGACATTTCTAGTACAAGCGACTACAATTTGAAAAGTGTCGGGTTGTGGTCTCGTGGTTAGTGTCGCGGACTCTTGAGTCAGAGTTTCTCGGTTCGAATCCACTCTACCACAATTTGATACCTATTTGTATTAATGAACCGTTTAGGCTCACAGAAATATAGTAGTATGAAATTGAAATATTTGTGTTAATAATAAAAACACAAATATTTATTTTTTTGTATTAAAAAAATGGGTGTTCGACCCAAATGATATACTTTTTAAAAATTATTTAATAAAAATAAACACTTGTTATAAACCATTTCATGAGTTTTATTTTTATTCATACACAACTAGTTTCGAAAACATCTGTTAGTTTTCGAAACTAGTCGCGTATGATAAAATAATACTCATTAAGTGGTTTATTACAAGTGTTTAATGTTTTTTTTTTAATAATCAACATGCCATTCCACATAGTTAATGCCGAATCAATAAATAATATATACAATTTTATCAACTACTACATTTTTAAAAAGTAAAATGGACCCATAAATAACTGGTCCAATTATAAGCTGCATAATAATTGTAAATCATGATTTCAGGCGTCTCCGAGTATGTAAAATAGTTCAGGAAGGATCTTGCATGTACAAATTTAAAAATAAAGGTCTCTGCTGAATTAAATGCTTACTCGAATCAACCATAAATGCTGCTGCCAACTCACACATCAAATTACAAATTACGATAAATTTTCTTTAGGGGCGGGTCTTTGTTTAATGGGAACATAGACAATAACGGTGATGAACAATTTTAATATAATTTTATTTCTCATATCTATTGTATTCTTGCCAGTGCCCTTTTATTATAACCTAAATAAAATCTATATCCACACACACGCCATGGCTTTGTGGGATATTTTATGTATTAATATTTTATATTTTTTTGTACTTGTAATTATAATATGTATATTGTGAAATGCAAAAGAATTTTTAAAAAAAGAAGAAAAAAACATGTCATTTCACAAAGTTCATGCCTTGTCAATAAATAATATGACGTAAAGCGTAGTATGTATTTACATTCTTAATATTATTAATATTTAAAGCATTTACTTTGTGGTTAGTCATTTTTACTTTTTATTTTTACAAAAATGTTAAAAATATCAGTAAATAACCACTCACCGAGATTTTAATGTCAACCGGTTTGGAGACGTACCCGTATCTTCGTCAGGACAACCACTACCACAGCATGCAAACAATCGTCCTGACGAAGAGAAGGGTACGTGTCGAAACCGGTAGACATAAAAATCTCGGTGAGTGGTTATATACTAATATTACTAACATTTTTGTAAAAAAATAAAATAAGTAGTACGTAAGTATGTATTTTTTTTACTTATGAATTTGGCCTTTAGAAATGAAAAGGTTCCTCACCCCTGGCCTTTAGTGATGGGACATTTTTTTATCATTATTTTAGTTTTAAACCATACAAGATTAAAATGTCTCTTTTTCTTGTTTAATTTTGCAGCCAGCGCTTTAGCGCTTCATGGTCAATTCATTTCGCGCTTTATTCCGTGAAAAAGACACCGTCGAGACAGTTTTTCTTTTATGCCACGACACTGTGTCTAATCCACCACTCGTCCAAGCGGACTTATTTGTGAAAAATCTCCATCTCTTGTCGTTTTACCGCGTTTTTGCATAGAGAAGCGAAAAAAAACGGGGCACGTTGTCAGTCGAATATAGAGTGCGATTCTCAATGCAAAATCGATGACGTGTCGATTTCTTTTGTGGAAACTTTGAGAAATAACATAATCATTTCAATGTTATCTTACTAACTTGCCATCATGCTGCTTCGGAAGGGATAGGCAGAGAGAATAGAACGCCACACAAATGTATGTGCTAACAATCTTCGCCTGTTCCACATTCATGCATCTCCTCATACATACCCGCCGATTATTCCGACTCCTAACCTGACCACTTTCAAGTATTTGAAATACTTGATTATGTCAAGCTTCCCTCGATATTCCTCTGCTTCTATTACTAACTACATTCGCCTCATAAATTTGTTTTTCTGTTCTTTCTTCTCTCATTCATTTCACATTTGCAAACCATCTCAACACACCTTCATTAATTTTGTCATATATTTTTAGTTTGTCCAAATCTTTGTTCACAAATTCTGGGTTTTTCTCTACTTAGGAGTTATATTTACATTTTGATATATCATATGATTAAGAATCTTGGGACGATCAGATCAATCAGATCGTAAAATCAACGTGTCAAAAGTCTGCGTAATCGGAGGGCATGTATGACTAGATAGATGTACGGATGTGAAGGAAATGAGGAGTGTACATTAGGACGGAAGAGTGCGGCGTTCTATCCTTTCTGCCTACCCCTGCGGGAAAACGGCGTGATGGTAGTAGTTGTAGTAGTCAAACGATCGTTCTATGTGAAATTAGCAACCACTCGTGTCGGGTTGTGGTCCCGTGGTTAGTGGCGCGGACTCTTATGTTTTCTCGGTTCGAACTCACTCTACCACAATTTGATACCATTTCTAATAATGAGCCGCTTAGGCTCACAGAAATAGTATGAAATTGAAATATATGTGTAAATAATAAAAACACAAATATTTCCCTTTTTTATTAAAGATTATGAAAGAAAAATTCGTGACGCCCTTGAAATGTTACCGGCCCCAATTCACTAATTCATTCCAACTAATAGCATCTATTTATAAAGTTGGGAAAGCTACGACTGGATGCTGGATACATTATGCCCAGCAAGGTTCAACGTCTGCCTTCTTGGAACTAGCAGTATCCTAATGACATGTGCTGACGCCAATGCACCCTCTATTGTCCGTTTGACTGACACTTCCGACGGCACGAGTCGACACGAAGAGTCACATATAGCAACACATACTCAAATAAATGGTATAAATCATAGTTTCCCCAGTCAGGGATCCAAAATGAATGAACTAAAAAAAAGTATATTTAAAGCATTGTTTAACTTTGTGGTATGGTAATATAACACTCTCCTTATCATTTATCGTGTGTGTACTACCACTTAAATAAACGCTAATTCGTGACTACCGGTTACGAAATAATCATCCCATCATCAGGTCATTAAAATGAAATTGTTACGGTCTGACATTTATACAAAAATAAAATTTTGAACGAAAGGAAGAAGACAAATGAATCACAAGCTTTAGGCGTCCGCATATGTTATTTATGACTCATGAAAAAAAAATCAGTTAATTTTTCTGTTTTAATTTAATTTAAAAAGAGTAAATTTTCCAGGTTGGCCTTGTGCAAATTTGCGTCTAAACCGGGGTCATGGGTCGGATAAGTTTAGGAACCTATGGTATATGTTAAATGGTATAAATACAGCACCATATATTCGTATGACACCGCATGTAGCCCCGACACCTGTCCAAATAAACGTATCGGGATTTGTTCCCGAAACGTTTTGGGGGATAACGAGGCGGATGATCGCGTAATTGGCTTACCTGACCCCCCCGATTCCAAAATAACTGTCACGTTTGACAGCTATGTCAACTGTCGTTAAAGAAAGCTCAAATCAGGGTCATTTTAGACAATTTCGGGTGGATTTAGACATGTTGAACCGTGAATGGGGCGCGGCAGGGAGTTATGCAAGGGGGAAGGATGGTTACTTATGATTGTGATTGTCATATCAACTGTAGATATAAGAAAATAATGAAATATTTACTTTTCTTCAACCAATTCGAAATCCCCGACTTGAGAAAGAGCGATTTAATTTTTTTATTAAATGTGAATTTAAAAGGCTACATCAGAATATATATTAAAATGCTCTACACATTGTAATAGTTTATAAAAATTTCCGTAAATGAGAAATAGCCGACAAGAAATAAAAAAGTGCTTATAGATTTGAATACAAATACAATTTATGAGGCGAAGATGATTGGTAATGGAAGCAAAAGAAGACCGTAGGAAAACTTATCATGATCAAGTATTTGAAATACAGGTTAGGTATGCATGAATGTGAAAGAGGCGAAGATGTTTGAAAACAGATTGGTGTGGCGTTCTATTCTCTCTGTCTACCGCTGCGGAGAAGCGGCGTGAAGATCAGTTAGTTTAGTTTTAAAGACAGTGCATAATATTTTTTTATGATTTATTGATGATCTCACTTTATGATGAGTGATTTTGTAATCAGTTATAGAAGTGAAAAAAAAAATAACGGAATAAAAAAAAAACAGTAACACACTACATTTTTTCTTTATTGAATCACCTTTCCATTTTATCTTTTTCAAGGCACGGTGCGAAAAATACGGGTCGTTTTTTGTACCGGTATTTTTGGCACCTTTGCACTAAAAACAGCTCAATATGCCCCGAAACCTCCCAATTCCTCAGATGATAACGATCGCGGATCGGTTGCTAAATGCGTCATTCTAGACGCGACCCGCCAAATTCTGTATGATTTATTCATGAAGCGGCTGTGGAACGTGTGCTCATTTTAATTTAATGTGAAATCCTTCATAATTTGTTTTATTGTTTAACTTAATATCGGCATTTCCAAAGAAAAATTATTGCGATGGAATGTTTCGAAATTATATCACTACCATATATGGTATTGGGTAATTGTGAATGGTAGAGCAATAGAGTTTACCATATTTAAGACTAACACTCTCCTTGTCATTCGTCATTCATTTTGTGTAGTGAACTATGAATGATATGGAGGATATATCACCATACCACAAAGTTAACAATGCTTTTAATATATGTAACGACTTACCACGACCATGAGAAGAATATTCAAGTCTTGCAATTTCGAGAGTTATCTAAACCATATTTTTATAACTTGATTAAAATATAAATGCAGGAAGCTAGGATTGGGTGGCCGGATAAAAGTGAGTGGAGTGGCGTTCCATCCTCTCTGTTTCGTTTGTTTTTGTTATAGGCATAACTTTTTTTAGTTATATAGGCAGTGAAAAAAATATTATATATTTTTATAGATATTATTAGTTATGAATATATATATATAAAATACTAAAAATATGGTTTGAAACCCTTAAGACAAGAGATTAATATTTCTTCTTTAAATAGTTATCCGCACTCAATGGTGCATAGGGCACTGCATCGTATAGACGCAGTGTTATATTGATTGTTATTAAATACACGAAGGAAAGGTGATCCAGAGTAATATTCAATAAATATTGGATTTAAAATCACTAATATTTATTTTCACCTCCCCCCCTGGGAATCGAACTTGGGAGCTCCAGCGCGGTAGCTAAACACGCCAAGCATGTTACCACGGAGGCGGACAGTTAGTTGGGTAATCATTAAAACGAATAAGATTTCATTGAATAAAATGACAACTATGTATGTAACTTTTTACACATGAATTGTATTTGACCAGCAACCGGGTTTCGTCGTAACCAAGGCGAGTATTTTTGCCTAGAATTTTCACTCATGAATTACATGAAATTATAGTAACTTTAAACATAAAGAGTAAATCCACTCACGAGTAGGCATAGGCTATGAAACTTTTAAAGTTGAAGCCTGAGTAGGGACATGATAAACGGTGTTGCATAAGCCGTAGCTAGATTTCAGAGTCACTTGGATGTTAGGTAATTAAAAAAAAACCGTCGTAACCAACACCGGTACATAGTTGTTATTTTATTCTATAAAATACAGTTCCACCAAGAAATGTCTGTACAAGATTTGAATAAGATTTCTTTTGCACCTGAAAATTTCAACTGTTTGTGAACGATATTTGTCACGAGAACGAACGCATCTGGTTCAATGAAAGAACATAAAGAAGGAATGTAAAGATCTCGATCGACCAACCAACCGGTCCGGATCTTTTAGTGAATCGGGGGGCAGATGTCCCGCGCAGGCGCCGCATTCCAGCTTGCCATGTGTTTTATTATTATTATTATTATCATCATCAGGTACCTACCTACTAAACGTTCTGAATCCTCCGCGCTGGCAACACACGCCGTTCGCTTTTCGAATTTGAATTTTAAAATTAAAACTGTTTATTATTTACACAGACAGGTAGGTAGGTACTGCGCTCTGACGTTTTTTCTATGGCGATCTTGTTAGTCTATTATAATAAATATTTGTGTTATGGTCTTATTTTGAATATTTTTCTATGGAGTTCATTCATCAAAGAGATTTTGTTTTTTTTAGTACCGTCGTGGATAAAAATTCACGGCTTGTTCAATACAAATAGTTATTGAGTTATACACGAGGTATGATGATAAAGGATTTGAGAAGCTAGTATTGGTTCAGCTGATGACATTCTTCCTTCATATTCAAGTACTATATATATGTACACGACACGGCTTTCATTTTTACTTTGTTCTAACGTCTATATCGCGGTTCCCTTCTTACATTTCAGACACCAAAATGATAATTTACATTATTTTGTAAAGGGTGTTTTTTTTAGGGGTAAAAATTTCAAATTTCCCGCAATAAATTGATGGTGGCATGTTGCGCCATCTTGTTGAAACTACATCTCTGTCACATCATGCCATTCAACTGAGATGCAAAGAAGTCAGTAATCATGGTTCTGGAAAGCTCTCCATTAAACGTAACATTTTCGCCGGCATCGTCTTAAAAAATATGGGCCAATGATTCCACCTGCCCATAAAGCATACCAAACAGTGACTAATTGGATGTAAGGGCGTCCGGACAAAGGCTTCTGGGTTTTCTCCACTCCAAATTCGGCAATTCTGCTTATTGACATAGCCATTTAACCAAAAATGTGCCTCATCGGTGAACAAAATTTCGCGTTGGAAAAGAAGTTCAAGCTGAATATTGTTTTCGGCCCATTCACCGAACCTACGATGCGCATAATGGTCATTCAGTCTATTCATGGTAAAATGGCGAAATGGCACCCTAAAGAATAAGAATATTAATTTTACATAATATATGTAGCATAATATATATAATCTAAAAGACCTGCGTAAGACCGATCTTGACATACGGCACGGAAACAAGAGCCGACACCGCGAGAACAAAAAGCCTTCTTAGGACATCCGAAATGAAGATTCTGCGACCCATTGCAGGCCTAACACTTCGCGACAGAGTTAGAAACTCTGAAATAAGAAAAATCTGCGATGTTGAAGATGTTGTGCGATGGGGAAGAGAAAGAAGACGTTTCTGGAGAAATCATGTGGGAAGAGCGAGTTCGGATCGAGTGGTGAGGATAGCAGCGGTCAGCAGCATAAGCGGGATCAGACCCCCAGGAAGACCACCTAAACGATGGATGGATAGCTGGCCTTCCACCTCCCAGGAGCGGACAGGATAGTGACAGGACTTAGTCCTTAAAGAAGAAGAAGATATATAGGGGGTATTAGGATACTGCTGCATTAATTCATAATGTGTGGGATAAACTAAAAATAAATAAATCAATTTTATAATTGTATATTAATATCTTATCTAAAATGTCAAACGTCAGTCATCCGATTAGAGGTACGATGCGACCTTATTAGGGAGTATAGGGGACTGTTTAATTTTCTCACGACTGCGGTACGGTATGAACGCATTCCTCCTACTACGACTTCTTGTTTGTAGGACGTATCAATAATGTTGATTGGTGATAAATCTGGCTACACTCCGGCAGCTTCCCCGTCTAAAGTAAATAAAATTCATTCGGATGTTCTCCAGTGGTTTCCAAATATAGGAATATCCTTTTTTTACAAAAATGTTAGTAATATTGGTATAAAGCCACTCACCTAGGTTTTTATGTCTACCAGTTTCGAGACGTACCCGTCACTTCTTCAGGACAATCACTAGCACAGCACGCAAACAATACTACCCTTCATTACCATAGCACTATTTATACACTATTTATACACTACACAAAATGTTCAACACATGTGATTTTTGGTCAACGTGCACTAAGGGTTGCAGCAAAAAACATGCGTTAAGAGCCGTGGTCCTTAGTGCATGTTAAAATCTAAATCATTAATTTATTGATTCGGTAGTAAATTTTTGGTGTAAACCTTTTTCAGATCTCCCAACTTTTTCTCTATTAAAATAAAATTAGAATAAATTTTTTAATTCAAATTCTTCTTTCTTTAAGCAGCATTCTTTCTTTCTTTATGTGGAGTGTATTTTAATAATATCAGTGATAGTAGCTGTCAAGAAGCACGCGGTGTGCCATAGAAAATGTTCAGTATCGCGTGTGTTCCTGTTTTATTCACCAAATGGCGCTGAAATTTGATTTGCGGTAAAAAACCGTTTTTAAAAAAAAATCTCATATCTGATGTTTGATATCACTAGATTTGTGAAGAAATGAAAATATTAAAAATCCTTTAAACAAAAATGCAATCGAATTGATTGAAAAGGCCAAGTGACAGCACCTGTCGAGAAGCACGCTGTCCGCCATGAACAATGTTTGGTATTGCGAGTGTCCTCACACACACTTCCCGATTATTCAGACTCCTGACCTGACCGCTTTTAAGTACTTGAAATACTTAAACCTAACAAATTTTCCTCGGTCTTCCCCCGCTTCCATTACCAACCACATTCGCCTCATAACATTTGTTTTACTATTCTTTCTTCACTAATTCGATTCACATGCCCAAACCATAAAACAAAACAAAAAAAACAGTTAATAGTTTTAAGAACCTTTGGAGTATATTTGTATATTCGTCTGACATTGTATGTAATGCAAGGAGTATCGTTATCGCATTTTAATGAAGACGTATGATATAGGGTTTACACTCGAACCTGTCACATATGAATAGGTTCTGCTATTAGAAATACTTATATCTATTTTTTTAACGATTGGGCAATGTGAAGGGAGATCAAGAAGGCTTTTTTCATTCATTTAATTCGTATGGTCAACGGATGCTGAAGTCTATTATTGATTGATTTCGCATTTACTTTATAGAATAACATGATGCTTTAAATACAAAATTATTAGAGTGTTAAACAGGTATGTGTTATGTCACCGTGGCTGTTTAACCTATACATGGATAATAGCATTAAAGAACAAAAAGGTTTATATATATATATATATAGATATATATATATATATATATATATATATATATATATATATATATATATATATATATATATATATATATATATATATATATATATATATATATATATATATATATATATATATATATATATATATATATATATATATATATATATATATATATATATATATATATATATATATATCGGAGTTAAAACAATCGATGTTTTATTTAAATTTTATTATTCATACCCTTATCCGCACCCCAATGGTGCATAGGGCACTGCATCATATAAACACAATATTATCTTGATCGTTAACACACGAAGGAAAGGTGATCAGCCCTCCGCTTCAGGAACCAGTCCAGGATAATATTGAATAAATATTAGGGTGAATTAATCACTTATATATATTTGACCCCACTGGGGATCGAACCCGGGACCTCAAGAACGGTAGCCGAGCGTGCTGACCATTACACTACGGAGGCGGACAAATTAAAATTTTACTTGGTTTAATATGTAAAATACCACTATGTTATTTTTTTACTTAAATAACCGAACTTCAAAATCACAAACGACAAAAATCATAAAAAAATAATGTAAATAATTATGCACTGTCTTTACAACTAAACTAACTAACCATCATGCCGCTTCTCCGAAGGGGTAGGCAGAGAGAATAGAACGCCACACCACTCTGTCTTTGCAAACATTCTTCGCCTCTTCCACGTTCATGCATCTCCTCATACATACCCGCCGATTATTACGGCTCCTAACCTGACCACTTTCAAGTTTTTGGCTGATCGTGCCATGTTTTTCTCGGTCTTCCTCTAAATAATAATAATAATAAATTTGGATAACTTATATAGCGCCATTTTCGTAAAAAAATATCTCAAGGGCGCTTCACTGTGAATGAATTGGGGAAAATATTATGGTATAAAATACACTATTTCTTAAAATCTATTGTGGCACGAGTTTCAATGCATTCCGCATCATTTAAAAACACCGTATGGCATATTCTGCGTATGAAATGATGCGGAATGCATCGAAACACTACAGATGATCTCATCAGCGGGTGAAAACACAAGTATTTTGATAGACAACTTAGTATATAATTGTAATATTAACTGCACCTCTCGTATTCTAAGAGAAAGTTGACTTCTAAGTCGACTTTATTGTTTAAATCGGCCATTCTACTGGTTTAATAACAATCATTTTAAATGTTCCCAACCGCACGATTTCCTCATTAAATTTAGTATGCGACTCCCAGGTTTTTTTTATACGATCGATATTTTTATTATGGTCAACCTTTGTTGTGAAATGACTTTTTATACAATTTAATGGTGCTCTTTTAATTGAGTCGTTAAAACTAGCTTTAAAATGGTTTTTTATTATTATTAAATTAATTAATTTGTTTTTGTATACATCATTCCTCAGCTGCAACTGGAAATAGTCTGGAAAAATAAGGGCCAACGCAATCACAGAATTCAATCACCGGCCGACCACCGGAGAGGTCACACGTCTTTTTACGCCCGATTTTTTTAAAAGAATGTTTATAGTTTTTTTTTGTTGATATAAGTATAATGGAAAAAAATGTTTTTAAATATTTAAAAAAAAATCCCATCAATAACTCTTTTCTTTTCATCACCATACACATAATTATTTTGAAGAAATTCTAATTTTTTTCATGCAAAGAGTGTTTTAAGAAAAAATCATTTACGTAAAATGTTACATGGATTTAGAGAAAATTGCGACTTAACGAATAATAATAATAGTAATAATAAATTTGGATAACTTATATAGCGCCATTTTCGTAAAAAAATACCTCAAGGGCGCTTCACTGTGAATACTAGGCCTTAAGGCCCAATATACGATAAATCGCTACTTAAAATTTTGATTTTTTTTAAAAACACCGTCTTCGGGTAAGGTATTGTTTAATTATTTTTTTAAAATATACTAAATATTTTTCAAATGGAGAAAAAGCATCCAGGTTTTTCCTAAAAAGATCTGTTGCACAGTAAAAAGTTTAGTTAGTGGCTTGATATTTATTTTCAATACATTTTATTATAACATTTTGAGTGTGTCCAAATACTTGTTCACAAAATCTGGATTATCTCCAATTACAGGAGATTTTTTCATATTATATTTTGACATCTCATCAAAGATGAAGAAAAATATGGAAGTCTGGGCATTTACGGGGCTTACGACCGTCATAGGCTGGTTTAAGTGATCACTTTACACACGTGTAACATTCACCAATTCTACCCATTATTGACAACCACACTACTCAAATGCTTGGAAGTTCTATATATATATGAACCAATTTAGAAACTTTGTTCTTGAATCACTAGAACTTCACTAGAGACATCTATTGGTGAGATGTAAAGAAGCTTTTTTATATTATATTTTTACTATATTTTTAAACTTTAAAATATATTTATAAATATATTTTTAAACTTCATACCTAGAAAAAAAAATCATTTAACCACCCTTATTAATTCCTCTCCTTTCCTTCCCCTTCCTGCTAAATCTATTATTTTATATAATACCCTTTTTTGTTTAATCTCTGAATGTTTTTTAATAGTTTTATAACATAAATGTGGAATTGTTTAATTGGCTTTTTTTAACGTAACTATTTTTTGTTAATGTAATGTAATGTCTATTATTGTTAATGTAACTATTGTTTATTATATCATTTTTTATATGTAAGCTGTACAATTCCCGAATAAATAAAATAAAATAAAAACGATCTCCTGAAAACTGAAGTTTGTTTGATATTTGACGTTGAAAGGAGTGAGCGATATATAGCCTGGTTAAATTATACTGTTGACGCTAACTTTTCTGAATACGACGAGAGACTGTCCAACTGAATCCCGGTTGTTTTCATACAAAGTTTCACGAGTCAACTCTGTTCACGAGAAAGTTTGAACTTAGCATAAGCGCGCTTAAGCGACTTTGCGAAATCTTTCCGGAAGTGTTCCTCCGTAAAAAGTTTGAGAACCAACCCTCGAGAAGCAGCCCTTTATTTGAGAATGTTTGAGGGTTTGAGAGGGTGGAATATTAATTGAAAAACTTGTTCCAACTTAACCCCAAAAAGGTTTGTACTTGCAACGTCAACATGGCCAACGCATAACGGAAGATACAAGAAAAGTTTAAGTGCAAAGGGATGTATTTGTACAGTGATTGACTGCGGTATGAACAGTTATTAATTATGATACCTGCTTCCACTATCCATCAACCCTTTGTATTCCGTTGTCGCCGTCATGGCGACATAGAAAACATTATAACTCCGATGGTGCCGCAGCGGTGACATAAACAATTTAGTATACTATGAAAAACACAGATATATCACTCATTTTTAAATCAATATAACTTTTTACAAAAGCAACAATCTATAAAACTGTCTTCACAGAAATGTAAGCCGAAATGTCATATTTTTTAAGCATATGTTCGTTTGAGACAATCGGATGAGTATTGCTCGATAAAAAGGTATCTACAACATACTGAGTGTGAATCGAACCCGGGACCTCCAGTACGGTAGCCGAGCGTGCTGACCGTTACCTTACCGAGGCGGACAAGCTCGCTTTTTACTCAACTTTTTACCCTTCCACTCTCTCTCTCTCTCAGATATTTTTTTGCTGAATGAACAAAAATACCAAATTACTAAATTAACATCTTTTTGTGCACTTTACTGTCGACTTTAGCAGCGTAGTTTCTTGACGACTTGCTGGATTTCTTAATCTGTTTTTTCCCCAAGTTTTATCAGTATACTTTTTTGCCAACTTTGATGTTATTCTCTGTTAGTTTTGTGCAACTTTGAGGGTAGCGGTTATGATAATTTCACCCTCGAGAGCATTCGTACCAGAAAGATTGCGATTCATCCCCACTTGGAGTTATATAACTTTTGTACGATTAAAATATTGTGTATTTAAAATGAAGGGGGAAATAAATAAATTTTATATTCATTGCTCAATTCGTTTGCAATTAAAATTTTCTCTCATTTCTCTTCATTATATATAAATAAATAAATAAATAAATAAATAAATATATATATATATATATATATATATATATATATATATATATATATATATATATATATATATATAAATATATATATATATATATATATATATATATATATATATATATATATATATATATATATATATATATATATATATATATATATATATATATATATATATATTTATATATATATATATATATATATATATATATATATATATATATATATATATATATATATATATACATATATATATATATATATATATATATATATATATATATATATATATATATATATATATATATATATATATATATATATATATATATATATATATATATATATATATATTATATATATATATATATATATATATATATATATATATATACATCATACACGGAGCTTCCTGTGTGAGTTGGCTGCGGTATCTATGGTTGATTTGAGTTAGAGATTTGGTAGGAGAGACCTTTTTATTTTTATATGCATGGAAGATCCTTCTCGAAATATTTGACATACCTACTGGAAGACACCTGAAAACATGATTTTTTGTGAACTTATAATTTAGAAGTTATTTTATTCGTATTCAGTATTGATTCCTCTCCTGATAATTTTTTATTTAAATAATATTTTTTTAATTAATGTTTTACTTAGTAAATACCACTATTTCTTAAAATGTACTGTGACACGTGTTTAAGAAATAAGATAAGTTGATAATAAATATTGGTATTTACTGAGTAAAACATTTTATTAAAATTAAACACTTGAATATACCACTTTAATGAGTTTTATTTATATATACGACTAGTTTCGAAAACGACAGATGTTTTCATCTTCTGGTACAAATTAAAACTAATGCCGAATCAATAAATAATGTTAGTAAAACATTAATTAAAAATGGATAGATTTTACCACAAAGACTGACTGCCGAATCGATTAATGAGATAAATAAGCTTTGTCCAGATCATTTGGTTATAACATCATTCAAACATAAGTCTATTTTTATAGGGTTTATCATTTAATTTATGCCCACGTGGCCTGGTGAATAAATTAATAAATATTGTCACATGGGACCTCGGTCCATGGCAATTTCCCGAAATGTAATCACAGAACAATTCTGCGTATTATTGAATCCTATGGGGGTGAAGACTGATGGGTTATTGTTATTTACATTTTGTATCCGTATGGGGGTGGAAAGTGTGTCCCCACTATACCCTCCATTCTACTGCAACTATTTTTTATCTCTTTTTCTACCGCTTGAATTGGCGCTACGGGTGCTTTGAACTTCCCCGATGCTACAATGTATCCGTTTGACACAATTGTGGCTCACTGGCAAAACACCGTAACTACAATATATACAATATAATATATTAGAGACACTATTAGTTGCAAATCCTCCGCGAGCAGCGCGGAGGATTTGCAACTGATAGTGTCAAGAATGTATGATGTATGTATGGAAAATGATCTGGCAATGAATGAAAGTAAGTCAAAGGTCATGGTGTTTGAAAGAGAGAAAGATATGACAGAATGCACGATTATTGTACACAATGAATCCCTGGAACAGGTGCGAGATTTTTTATATCTAGGAAGCATGTTTACAAGGGATGGAAAAGTAGATAAGGATATTGAGAGAAGAATGATACAGGGTGTCAAAAGTCTGCGTAATCGGAGGGCATGTATGACTAGATGTATGGATGTGAAGGAGGCTAGGAGTGTATGTCAGGACAGAAGAGTTTGGCGTTCCATCCTCTCTGCCTACCCCTGCGGGGAAACGGCGTGATGGTAGTAGTAGTAGTAGTAGTAGATGATACAGGGAATATAATAAATGGTGCTTTGAACAGAGTGATGCAAATAAAAATATGTCAATGGAAGCCAAGCTAGCGGTTCACAACGGCGTGCTGGTACCGACACTAATGTATGGAAGCGAAACATGGAACTGGCAAAGGAAGAATGAAAACAGAGTGAACGCTGTTGAAATGCGCTCCCTCAGACGAATGTGTGGAAAATCTTTGTATGATAGAATTAAAAACGAAGATATAAGAAAGGAATATAAGGCTGAACAAGGAATAATTGAAAAGGTTAGGAAGAGTTCTTTACGGTGATATGGACATGTGTAGTGAATGGATAACGAGAGAATGACTAAGAAAAAGTGGGGAATGTGAGAGGGAAAACAGAACGAGGACGACCGAAAAAGACTCAATAAAAAGCTTCTTTTCATCTCACCAATAGATGTCTCTAATGAAGTTCTAGTGATTCAAGAATAATGTTTCAAAATTGGTTCATATATATAGAACTTCCGAGAATTCCATTTGTGTGGTTGTCAATAATGGGTAGAATTGGTGAATGTTACACGTGTGTAATGTGATCACTTAAACCAACCTATGAAGGTCGTCATCCCCGTAAATGCCCAGACAGACCATATTCTTCTTCATCTCTGATGAGATGTCAAAAAAATAATATGAAACATTTTGTTGGTCTTCGGGTCGACCAAAAATCGCATGTGTTAAACATTTTATGTAGTTTTAAGTGTGTAAATGGTGCTATGGGTGGTGAAGGGTGGTATTATTTGCATGTTGTGGTAGTGATTGTCCTGACTAAGAGACGGGTACGTCTCGTATCCGGCAGACAAAAAAATCTCGGTGAGTGGTTATATACTGATATTATTAACATTTTTGGAAAAAAATAAGTGGAATTATTTCATAATTTCCGTGCTAGGCTAATCTTGCTGTGAACCCAACTCCAATACAACATGTTTCACATAGTAGCATTGTATTGACAATGCACCCACTGCCGTCGCGACTGCACGCTATGCAGCATGCACTATGCACTTCACACTTGTATGTAGACATATTCCACTCCTTGTGGGCTGCCTGCCCCTCATATAGGCATACTTAATATTCAAACCAGGGTTGTCCACAGATTCTTCGGATGACTCGACACTAGAGATGCGACTGGTGAACTGTTACTTTTTCAATTACCTGCTCGGGATGTTTTTTTTTTAGATTTTCAATTATTGATTTGGCAGTCACTTTGTGGTAATATTTGTCCATTTTTAATTTTAGTTTTACTTAGTAAATACCACTATTTCTTTAAATCTATTACAATGTTTGAAAATGCTCCGGAATGCATCGAAACACTGGTCACAATGAATTGTAAGAAATCGTGGTATTTACTTGATTAAATTTAAATAAAAAATTAACGTTATTAAATTTTTTACTTAAAACGCCGTATCTTTTCTACTGAAAACGACTTACATTTTATTCTATGGCGGTATGTTAATTTCATAATGAAATTAAAATTACATTGTAAATTTAATTTTAAAAATTTAAATTGTAAGTTTAATTAAAAAAATTAAAATTACATTGTAAATTTCATTGAAAAGTTAAAATTGCACTGTAAAATTCATTAAGAAAATAAAAATTACACTGCAAATTTCGTTAAAAAAATTAAAATTACTTCCAAATTTCATTAAGAAAATAAAAATTACATTGTAAATTTCGTTAAATAATAAAAATTACTTGTAAATTTCATTAAGAAAATAAAAATTACATTGGAAATTTCAACAAATCGCCTCCCTCAATCTTCGGTAATACAGTTTCATTCAGTCCTAATGAGTTATTGGCATTAATTCTTCACACCCTCTCCGTCGGCGTGAGGGTGGGTTCGTATTGGCGTGGGGGTAATTCCGACCACTGCATCACTTCTGAAGAACTACTGCCATGATTTATCGAGGGGATGAAGTCACCCCCTTAGCGAATGAGGGTTGAATCGATTGACTAGAACATCACTTCCTCGTATTCCTGCAAACGACTGATGGACAATCAATTGCATTGTAATATTTGCAAAGCTTAATTGTGGAGGTCCTCACCAAAACGTTACATTTCCATTATAAATGATTTTAAGTAATCAGGAATTCTAGCTTGTTAAATTGTTACGTTTTGATGCGATTTAATGATTTTATATGGGTTTAACACAGGATTGGTCACGTTTTGTCGCAACTTTAATCAAGATTTCGATAGAAGCAGAAACGGATTTGCATTTAAAGGATTTTTTGTGCAATATTAGAAAAGTAACTTTTTGATGAGGACCTCCACAATTATTTTTGAAGAGCAAGACCGAAAAAAAGTTGGCATGATCGAGTAATTCAAATACTCAGAATGTGGTTTGAGAGGTGAAAATGCTTGCAAAGGTAGAGTGTTGTGGCGTTCTATTATCTATGCCTACCCTTGCGGAAATCGTCGTGATGGTTAGGTTAGGTTAGGTTAATTGAATTACTTACAATTCATGAGTGATTCAAATATGTACTCAGAATGTGGTATAAGAGGCGTAAAATATTTACAAAGTTAGTCTTGTGGCGTTCTATTCACTCAGCTTACCCCGGTGGAGATGCGGCGTGATGGTTAGTTACTTAGTTATTAGTCAAGTTTGGTAAAAATGGGATACTGAAACCTTTTTTTTGTTGAAAATATGAACACTGTATTTCGATGTAAATAAACAATACAAAACACAAACTAATTTATATTTCCATTTTTTTAAAATAATTAAATGTTTTTTTTTGTTCATTTTTCGTATTATTTTAAAATATTTTTTTGTACTTGCAATTATAATATGTTTATTGTAAAATGCAAAAAAAAATTAAACAAAAATTACCATGGCCACTATTTTTTTTTACATTCGGCGACACTCGAATCTAAGCATACTTGTACAATATTAACAGGACGTTTTTTCTTCATTTGACCGGATTTTTGTCCGTTATATCCGAAGTACCTTTAATAGAGGTCCGTTATATCGAGGTTTTACTGTAATATTTATAAAAACATTAAAATAAAACAAATCTACGCGGTTGCATGGAGTTCAAAGGCCAACTAAAAATTCTTCCTTTTCCATTCAGCAGCATAAAAAACGCCTTCATCTAAAATTCCCTTTCACCTCTTGAAGTGTCCATTCCCTTTATTGATACAAGTTTTATTTCACTGCTGTGTTTTTATTTCACCGCGATGTGCTACGACTATATCTGCACACATGGATCGCGCATTGCTCGGCCGAGATATATGTGCGCGATTCCCTAGGGGCGGGGGGTGAACACACACACAATAGGTCTACCTACCCTCGATGACACTTAAATAAAATGACATGGGTGGAGTTGTGCGATGCTGTGAATGTGACAACCATTTGCTGTGACGTATGTCTGCAGCTTCGATTCGAAACTCTCGATATTGTATTTTAAAATCGTTCAAACTCTCAATATTTCGAGTGTGTACGAATCTGTGTTCACAAATTCTGGGTTTTATACAGGGCATTTTTTTCATTTAACGCGGTGGAACGGCGTTCCGGCATCTTTTTTCACGGATAATTTTTAAATTGTTTTTTTTTTTCATAAACAATAAGACGAAAGTGTTTGCGCTTACGTTATTACTAACTGACTAACTAACTAACCATCACGCCGCTTCCCCGCAGGGGTAGGCAGAGAGAATAAAACGCCACACCACTCTGTCTTTGCGAACATTCTTCGCCTCTTCCACGTTCACGCATCTCCTCATGAAAGTGGAAGAGGAACACACACCCTCCTACACACATATTCTCTCATAAATACGTGTTTATTTGCTAGATCTATACTTAATATTTTGTACTAATTTTTATGTTTCTGTGGTTAACTTAAATTGGCTTGATTAATGAATATCTTTTAATGTTTTGTTTTACATATCGCTCACTCCTTTCAAGAACGTCATAAATCAAAAAACTTGATTTTTCAGGAGATCGTTTTTAAAGTTTAAAAATAAAACACAATGTATTAAAAATAAATATCAAGCCACTTATTGAACTTTTTACTGTGCAACAGATCTTTTTAGGTAAAACCTGAAGATTTTTTCTCCATTCAAAAAATATTTAGTATATTTTAAAAAATAATTAAACAATACCCTTTCTTCAATATGCAAAAACAACATTTTCTGCCCTGTAGAGGGTAAATATTAAGTTTAAAATATGGCTCTTTTTCTGGGATATAGTACATTTTCTGGGCATTCCGAAAACTTGCACAACTGAAAATTGACGATTTTTGATTTATGACGTTCTTGAAAGGAGTGAGCGATATGTTGCTGTTGTCAACCCAAATAAAAAAAATACTAATAAAATATTGTTTAAACTCTTTACCTTTCAATAACTCTTTCCTTTTCAAAACCATATATTTATTTCGATGAAAAACTTAATTGTTTCAATAAAAAAACGGCGTTTTAAGCAAATATTCAATTACGTTAAATCTTATCTGGGTTTAAAGAAAATTAAATTGTGGACCATTGATTATCCCGCCTAAAATATAAGATTATTTATTGATTTTATTAATCCTTCATATAATTATCGATCAGGTTAACATTGCGTCAGTATGAGCAGTGCCCAATGCACCATTGGATGCAGATAGGGTCAACAAACGAAAAGTAAAATAATAAAAATAAAACATCAAAATAATTATACCTTATTAGCGAAAATACCCCGCTGTGAAAGAATTACTCGCACTTGTTTACGCAAAACGAAATTATCGCGAAAATATGTGCAGTAAATAATATTCGCATCAAAAGTTGTCGGATGAACCGTTAACCCTGGAGGATTTAAAATAATTGGCTGAAATTATGCATCCCTCATATGGAAAACTTGTTTTTTTAACACCGATCAATTTTTTGCGTAAATTTTTATTTTTTACACGAGAAAAGAAACATTCTCACAGAAAAGAGTTACCTACATCTTCTTTTTTTTTTAATTAAAAATTGTAATTTTTTCAAATACGAATTTTGACTTAGTGCTTTTTGTCAATGTTTTTTCATTTTTTTCAAAGAGAAATGTTTGTGTTTTTATTATTCACACAAATATTTCAATTTCATACTATTTCTGTGATCGTCTTATCAAATTGTGGCAGAGTGGGTTTGACTCTAGAGACTCTGACTTAAGAACAGGGGGCAAAATCTGGTGCAGGCCAATCAACAACTTCTCAGCATTTGCTCATTGCTGGGAGAGATCAGGTTATTGCTGCTGAATTATTTACAACATTTTGAGTGTGTCCAAATACTTATTCACAAAATCTGGATTATCTCCAATTACAGGAGTTATTTTCAAACTAAGATAATATGAAAATAACTCCTGTAATTGGAGATAATCCAGATTTTGTGAACAAGTATTTGGACACACTCAAAATGTTGTAAATAAATTATCTGGTCAAATTATAAGCTTAATAATAAAAATGAAAATGGTATTTTCTGGCGTTTCTCATGTGTGTGATTATAATCCAGGATTCGGATCTCACATACTGATATAAGAGTTTCTGCTTAATAAAAAGCTTCTTTACATCTCACCAATAGATGTCTCTAGTGAAGTTCTAGTGATTCATGAACAAGGTTTCTAAATTGGTTCATATATATAGAACTTCCAAGAATTTGAGTAGCGTGGTTGTCAATAATGGGTAGAATTGGTGAATGTTACACGTGTGTAAAGTGATCACTTAAACCAGCCTATGACGGTCGTAAGCCCCGTAAATGCCCAG
This sequence comes from Brachycentrus maculatus, assembly GCF_059751285.1. Lineage (NCBI taxonomy): Eukaryota > Metazoa > Arthropoda > Insecta > Trichoptera > Brachycentridae > Brachycentrus > Brachycentrus maculatus. The sequence continues at coordinate 334,973 of NW_028281467.1, forward strand.
ACTTCCATATTCTTCTTCATCTTTGATGAGATGTCAAAAAAAAAAAAACTGCTGAATTATCATGTAGATTTTTGTTTCTTCCGCTAAAAGGGTGTTTTATTTTAATCTGTGTTGGGAACTGGTGGGATAATCTGGTGTAGATCAATCAGGAACTTCTCAGCATTTGGTTTTTGGTGGAAGAGATCAGGTTATTGCTGCTGACCAGGACTATCTTTTTGTAACTGTCCCTTTTTATGTTTGGCCATCAGACTGTCCACTTTTCGTATGCTCGGTGTACTGACCGCTGACTGTTGTTTCAGGAGGAGTATGCGGAGTGTCCTGCTGCAGCCCCTCGGCGTCCACCTTCCTGACGGCTGCCGCCAGACGCGAGATGGAGGCGATGATGAGGAGCCAGGCCAACAAGGTGGCCACCACGCTGCAGTTCAGGGCGAAACGGTTCGATGGTAAGTCCAAAACACTTTTCCTCTATACGAAATATTCGTTCACAAATCTGGGTTTGTACTTTCGAACCCTTATCCGCACCCCAATGGTGCATAGGGCACTGCATCATATAAACGCAGTGTTATCTTGATCGTTAACACACGAAGGAAAGGTGATCAGCCCTCCGCTTCAGGTACCAGTCCAGGGTGATATTGAATAAATATTAAAGTGAAAAAATCATTTATATTTGTTAGAACCTCCTCTGGGAATCGAACCCGGGACCTCCAGAACGGTAGCCGAGCGTGCTGACCATTACACTACGGAGTCGGACATTGTTTACATGACGGGTTTGTACGATTAGAAGTTTAAAAAAAATCGATATCTCAACATAGATGAAGAAGATGGTATGGAATATGGAAGTCTTTGTATTAACAGCACTACGACCTGTTATAGGCTGGTTTAAGTCTATCACTTTATACACGTGTAACATTTACCATTCTACCCATCATTGACAGTCAAACTACTCAAATTTCAAAAGCTGTATTTATCCTTCAATTGATACCTTCTTTCGCATGAGAGTTCTCGGCACCATCCATGGTTGAGTTGAGTGAATTAAGATAAAAAAGGTGCCAATAGAAAGATAAATACAGCACTCCAAATTTAAGCGTGTGATTGTCAATCATGGGTAGAATGGTGAATCTTACGCGTGTGTAAAGTGATCAGTTAATATAGCCTTTGACAGGTCGTAAGCCCTGTAAATACCCACAATTCCGTATTATTCTTCATCTTTTTTGAGATATCAGCACATGAAAATAATTTCATTCATTTTTATCCATATTATCGATGTATTCGACCTTTTCCATATGGATATGGAGACACATATTATGTTTTTCTGGGAAAATTACCCCAGAAAATTCAAATTATTTCAAAACTTATGCTGCCTCTAGGATGTCGGGAGAACTTATTTACTGATTTCCTGTTCGAAAAAATCAGATAAATTTTACATCTCGCTCACTCCTTTCAACAACGTCATATATAAAAATTGAAAATTTTCAGTTGTGCATGTTTTCGGTATGTCCAGAAAATGTACTATATCCCGGCAAAAGCGGCATATTTTTAACTTAATATTTACCCGCTACAGGGCAGAAAGTGTTGTTTTTGCATTTTGAAGAAAAGGTATTGTTTAATTTTTTTTTAATATACTAAATATTTTTCAAATGGATTAAAAACCTTCAGGTTTTACTTTAAAACATCTGTTGTACAGTAAAAAGTTCAATAAGTGGCTTCATATTAATTTTTAATACATTTTATTATATTTTTGAACTTTCATAACGATCTCCTGAAAAATGAAGTTTTTTGATATTTGACGTTGTTGAAAGGAGTGAGCGATATGTGTTTCAGGGACAATCACCCCAGAAAATTAAAATTATTTCAAAACTTATGCTGCCTCTAGGATGTCAGAAGAACTTATTTACTGATTTTCTCAAAAAAATCAGACAAATTTTACATACTTAAATACTATTTTTTTTATTCAAAAATAGTTTGTAGACTTCTATTACTTCAATGGTTAAATAGAAAGTAGGCTAGACGTGTCAAAAACCTTCAATAACTCATTTTTATCTTCAATTTTCAAATCGTCCGGCGCCTCCCATGCGTTGTCTGTATTTCCGATGTCGCATCGGTGTCACTTTATATATTATATCTCAAGTGTTTCCCGACGGAATCATAAAGTCGCACCCCTCTGCGGCCACCGTGCCGGTGCCACCGTGGCGTGGTGGCGCGCCCGACCGTGAAAGGTCTCGGGATATTTGGCTATTGTGATGTGTTTACTCTGCGATATGAACGAATCCCCCGCGGACAGGTCCGAACTTACAGAAAAGAGTCTTCGTCTTTTTTTAAATGCAGATTTTTTTGAAATACACAAAACATTTGCGGGTTATTCTTTTTTATGTAGTGTGATTTGAAAATGTGAAATGTGATTTGTAGAAATTTTGAGAAAGTGGTGTTGTAAAAATGACCTAATTATTCTGATTAACATATTGGGTATGTCCTAATGCGTGTTCACAAATGTGGGTTTTTCACAAAGATATATCATATAATTTACACGTAGCTTTATGTGTGAGGTTGCGGCATTATCTATGGTTGATTTGACTATACTTTTTTTTACTAAGCATAGACTCTTTTATTTTTAATGCATGCAAGATTCATCTTGGATTATTTTACATACTGGGAGACGCCTGAAAACGTAATTATTTTTTTTTACATGCACCATTCTACCCGTGATTTAATGCTCAAATCAACCATAGATACTGCCGCGAGCTCTTTAATGAGGCGATGTATAAATTTAATCATATGTATAGGTACATATATTCTTTTTCTAACCCCGATCCTCACCCAATGGTGCATAGGGTACTGCGTCATATTGACGCAGTTTTATTTTGATCGTTACTTACAGATCGAGTGCATATATAAATATAATTATAAATAAAATGATAGGTGAACGTTCAAGGTTTCAAAAATATCATCAAAATATCATTAATGTTCCAAAAATATCATCAATGTTCCAAAAATATCATCAATGTTCCAAAATAATCATTAATGTTCTATAAATATCATCAATGTTCCAAAAATATCATCAATGTGCCAAAAATATCATCAATGTTCTAAAAATATGATCAATGTTCCAAAAATATCACCAATGTTGTAAAAATATCATTAATGTTCCAAAAATATCATCAGTGTGCCAAAAATATAATATGTTGTAAAAATATCATCAATGTTCCAAAAATATCATCAATGTTCTAAAAATATGATCAATGTTCCAAAAATATCACTAATGTTGTAAAAATATCATTAATGTTCCAAAAATATCATCAGTGTGCCAAAAATATAATATGTTCTAAAAATATCATCAATGTTCCAAAAATATCATTAATGTTCCATAAAAGAGTCACATCACGTAAGGCTAAATTTTTCTCCATCCGTTTCCTGGATTCAAAAGAAATCTTACGGCTTTATTCATCGCACTCGTATATTCCATAGATTCATCTGGTAAGCAATAAAAAAATCTCTTTTGGTGGTCTTATTATACAATAGTTTGATCCCTGAAATCACTCCATCTTATTCATTCCATTTTATCTGACATCGAACCATCAAATCCGCTTCCCCTATTTTTTTTTATTTATTCTATCCCAACAAAGGATACTTTAATTCAGAATAAAGCCCAAATATGTGGACGTTAGTCCGGATCTGTCGCCATTACTTAGAATGCTGCCAGATCTTGGGCAAACAGTAAACACCCAACACGGATCCAGATATGCCAGAAAAGCACCATTCACAAAGAAAGAATTTGGTTTTATAGAGGTCTTATGCCTGTGCATACAATTGATTCGGGATTGATGATATTATAATGTTTGGTCTGAACATTTTGAATAGGGTGAGGCCTCGTATAACGAACTTTCTGTTCGTTCATTGCGCGACTCATACAACGAACTATATCGTGTTACATTTTGTCGCTCCAATGCTCCAAGGTCGCACGCAGCCAATGCATTTATTCGTACGATGAAACTGAACGTTTTTAATGAATGTATTAAACTAACTTACTAACTAAACATCACGCCGCTTCCCCGCAGGGGTAGGCAGAGAGAATAGAACGCCACACCACTCTGTCTTTGCAAACATTCTTCGCCTCTTCCACGTTCATGCATCTCCTCATACATACCCGCCGATTGTTACGACTCCTAACCTGACCACTTTCAGGTATTTGGCTTACCTGATCGTGCCATGTTTTTCTCGGTCTTCCTCTGCTCCTTTTTCCTATTTATTATACCTACTTAAATATCTCTCAACTTCTTCTGTTCGTGTCATACCAGGTGCTCCTGACGTCGACTATCACTTGAGAGTAATTGTCCTTAGCTACTTATGAAATTTAGACACATTTTTTGTATGTAAACTGATATCCACGTTTGTCTACCATGCGAGAGGTCTCGGGTTCCATTCCCAGAGGGGTAAAAATAAATGTAAATTATTTAATATATATTTTTTCTATTATTCTAGACTGGTACATGGAGCACAAGACTAACCACCTTTCATTTATATATTTAATCTAGATAATAGTATTTTTTGACATTTCATCAAAGATGAAGAATAATATGGAAGTCTGCATTTACGGGGCTGACGACAATGACGGTCGTCAGCCCCGTAAATGCCCAGACTTCCATATTCTTCTTAGTCTTTGATGAAATGTCAATAAATAATAAGAAAATAACTCCTGTAATTGGGGATAATCCAGATTTTGTTAACAATTTGGATACACTCAAAATGTTGTAGATAATGGTGTTTATGAACGATACAGTGCCCTATTCACCCTCAAAAGCGAATTAGGGGTAGAGAAAAAAAATATGATTACGTAAAATATTACCAGGGTTTTAAGAAAATTTATAATTAAGTTTAGGGCTATTGAAAATCCCGCCTTAATCCTTGCATAAATCGGCGGAAAATTAGGTAACGCAACACGACCGGATGTCCTCCCTTCCCGACCCTAGAGCAAGGAGCAAGGGGCAAGACATATGTACACGCGCGATTCGATAATCGCTCCGGAGACGTTTATGATTTGTGAAGGAATAATGCACATTCGGATGCAGGAAACGGGAAACATCTGCCACTGTAACGGAGTGCCATATCCGCGATGGGAGGAGTCAAACCGCTACTCGAAAAACGAACTACAAAACGCGCGTTACCTAGACTTTGTTCTGTTCTCCTGATCACATTTGCCAAATATATTGTACATTCGTAGCCATTCTCTCGCTAACCATTCGCTCCACATCTCCACGCCACCTTAAGGAACTGTTCTGATTTTTTTTAAGTATCCCTCATACAGCAATATATTCCTTTCTAACATCTTCATTTTTAATTTAAAAAAAATGTTTTTATTATTTACACAAATATTTCGATTTCGTACTATTTCTGTGAGCCTAAGCGGCTCATTATTAGAAATAGGTATCAAATCGTGGTAGAGTGGGTTCGAACCGAGAAACTCTGATCTGCGACACTAACCACGGGACCACAACCCGACTATTAATTAAGCCCGGGATCTCGAAATAAATGAACTTCTGAAAAAATTACACTTGTGATATATTTGAATGAATTAAGCTTTATTACGATGCAGTGCCCTATGCACCATTGAATTCGGATGAGCATTAGAAGAACAAGAAACGAATTTATGGTAAAAAGATTTTTTGTATGACAATACTACGTTGCATTGTCACTTGTATATTGTTTTTTCACCTGACATTTCTGTCGGTAAATTTGCTTTCGAACCACCATTATTTCTCCCTTCGTCATACGACCGCGCTGCCGTACGAGACCGTGGCATTTCTGGCCTATTCAAATGTGTTTTCAATACCGCCACGTGTCTGGGTGAATGAACCTCCTACCCCCTCTTAGGGGATGCTGGCTGACACTGAATAATCCCTCAAGGCAACCAACCCTAGGAGCCGGCGACCGACTGCGATTATTTCTCGCGGCGGATTTGCCCACGTCGGGCCTTAATTTGCCGTTCTTCGCCAGCCTGCTTTTACTCTAATAGTCTTATTTTTTTTCAGTAAACCTTTCAGGAAACTCGCTGAAATGACCGGGTATGAGGAATTAATGTGATTAGTTTGGCTAGCGGCAGGTGATGCCAAGATTTTTGTTTTAAAACTAACTTCGTTCTCTAATTAGCATATTCCAACCCTCACCTCGTAACTAGTCCACATTGCTTCTTAAGACTTTATTTTAACTAACTAACTAACCATCACGCCGCTTCTCCGCAGGGGTAGGCAGAGAGAATCGAACGCCACACCACTCTGTCTTTGCAAACATTCTTTGCCTCTTCTACATTCATGCATCTCCTCATACATACCCGACGATTATTACGACTCCTGACCCGGCCGCTTTCAAGTATTTGACATACCTGATTATGCCAAGTTTTCCTCGGTCGTCCTCTGCTTCTTTTTCCAACTACATTCGCTCCATAAATTTGTTTAACCGTTCTTTCTTCACTCATACGCTCCACATGTCCAAACCATCTCAACACACCTTTCTTTCTTTGACTTTATTTTCCTTGTGAATATATCGATATTTTAATATATCGCTTACTCCTTTCAACAACGATATCAACAATATAAAAAATCGTCAATTTTCAGTTATGCATGTTTTCGGAATGCCCAGAAAATGCACTATATCCCAGCAAAAGCGGCATATTTTAAACTTAATATTTACCCGTCACAGGGCAGAAAGTGTTGTTTTTCATTTTGAAGAAAATGTATTGTTTTATTATTTTTTAAAAATTTACTAATTTTTTTTCAAATTGAGAAAAAACATTCAGGTTTTACCTAAAAAGATCTATGGCACAGTAAAAAGTCTTGATATTTATTTTTTATACATTTTATTATATTTTTAAACTTTAAAAACGATCTTAAAAACCAAGTTTTTTGATATATCGCTCACTCCTTTCAAGAACGTCATAAATCAAAAATCGTGAATTTTGAGTTGTGCATGTTTTCGGAATGCCCAGAAAATGCACTATATCCCAGCAAAAGCGGCATATTTTAAACTTAATATTTACCCGCTACAGAGCAGAAAGTGTTGTTTTTGCATTTTGAAGAAAATGTATTGTTTTATTATTTTTTTTAAATTTACTAAATATTTTTCAAATTGAGAAAAAACATTCAGGTTTTACCTAAAAAGATCTATTGCACAGTAAAAAGTCTTGATATTTATTTTTTATACATTTTATTATATTTTTAAACTTTAAAAACGATCTCCTAAAAAATCAAGTTTTTTGATATATGACGTAGTTGAAAGGAGTGAGCGATATCAAATCCAACATTTCTTTGAGCACTTATATAATACCTTTTGACATTCCACCAACATATGAGATTAAAAATAATGTTTAAAACAAGTTTTACACACTCAAAATGTTGTAAATAATTTAACTGGTCAAATTATAAGCTAAAATAGTAAAATGAAAATGATATTTTCTAGCATTTCTCATATATGTGATTATAATCCAGAATTCGGACCTCACATACAAATTAAAGAGTTTCTGCTCAATAAAAAGCTTTTTTCATCTCACGAATAGATGTCTCTAGTGAAATTCTAGTGATTCATTCATCCACAATGTTTCGAAATTGGATCATATATATATAGAACTTCCAAGAATTTGAGTAGTGTGGTTCTCAATCATGGATAAAATTGGTGAATGTTACACCTGTGTAAAGTGATCACTTAAACCAGCCCATGACGGTCGTAAGCCCCGTAAATGTCCAGACTTCCATATTCATGACATGTATGTTGAGATGTCAAAAAATAATATGAAAAATAACTCCTATAATTGGAGATAATCCAGATTTGTGAACAAGTATGTTGTATTTTATTTTCTGTTGTTACGGCACTACAATTACATAACGACAACGTTAAAAATATTAAATACACGCCAAAAAAAAGTGCGGGGGAAAGCAGTGGTGCCATCTGCAAGCGACATCCCTCCGTAATCAATCTTCGTCAGGGTAGGGGGGTTGAAGGAAGAGTATACCTAGAAGAGAGGCGACAAACACATTTACCGATTACCCTATACAAGACCACAACGCCGTGCTCGGCGCGGATGGGGTAACTGACGTCAGCGAGTGTTTTTGCCTAGAATTTTCACTCATGAATTACATGAAATTATAGTAACTTTAAACATAAAGAGTAAATCCACTCACGAGTAGATAGGCTATGAAACTTATAAAGTCGAAGCCTGAGTAGGGACATGATAAACGGCGTTACAAAAGCCGTAGCTATATTTCAGAGTCACTTGGACGTAAGGTAATTGAAAAAAAAGGTAACTAACGTTTATTTATTTATTTATATTAAAAACATATTACCTACACAAGTCACATATATAATATGAGTAGCCCACTGGCAAGCCACTTTGTGTTAAAAAAAAAATTAACCAATGGCGCCAATCGGTAGAAAATTACGTAAAAACGTCCATGTTTATCATAATCTGAAAAAACTCATTAAGTTAGTTTTTCTTCGAAATAATACAATAGTTTTGAAAATAAAAGTCTTGTTAAAAGGTAGGGAATAAAAAAAATATATAAAAATATTTTTTCTATTTATATTCTAAAAAACAAAAAAAATATCCAATATACATTAAAAAAAAATTAGCGTGAGGATACGTCGAGCCCCGGGCGCGGCTCAGCGCATTCTGATTTGAACGCTCGAGATCTGGGCCTTAGGTTAACAAGACTGAAAAACAAATAAGAAAACACAGGGCAAAATGTAAAATATAATGCAATAAAAGGTACTTACATTAAATAGGCATATAAAAAAACATAAGGTAAGAAACATGTTTAAATGAAAAAAAGTCACTTGGATGCTGGGTAATTAAAAAAATAGGTACGCTCTCTTTGCGGACGTGTTCGTTCCGATTTGCATATCCATATATCTTCCCATACATATGCCTAAAGGTGATAAGATCCGGTTAATAATAATCCTCTCCTCTCTGCCGACCCCTTCACGGAAACGGCGTGATGGTAGTGGTTGTTTTATCATTTTCAAATTCATGAAAAAGTAGGTACAAACAACCCTTTGAATAATGGCGCCGGTACAAGGTACGTAAATTATGTCAATATTAGTATTTTCAACAATTTATTTCTCCCCTTTAAATCTTCAAAGATTCCCCCCCGCCATAGCTGTCAAGAAGTATCGGATATTTTCGTAACAACAGTACCTACCCGGCGTGACCGGAAATTGTCGCGATGCGTAAGCTGACATTTACGCCCAGATATGGCAACATCGGTCCCCCTCGAATTCCAAATTCGAATTCCTTCTCTATGGTATTTGTTCCAATTTCGGGATTCCCCCTTTGATCGTGTGCGGATGGCGCGAAATCGGCGCTCTTTGATGACGTCTAAATGTCATTACGTATTCGGGCGAATTGCGCAAAGTGGAGTTATTGATGTTTGCAAATCGTTTGTGGGGTTTTATTTTATTTTATTTTTCTAAATTTGGAGGATGCTCATTTTTTCATTAGTACTAATCGTCCCTCGCTTTGTACGATTTTTTTCGCTCGCGGTTTCGCGTATACGCGGATGATATCAGAATGTGCAATATCGTTTCGATATAAATTAATTTTGCACGCAGTTATTTTGCAGTCGACAGTCCGGCTTCTCCTGAGGAGTTTTACGTGGTTTCCTCCCAGCAATAAGCAAATGCTGACAAGTTCGTGATTGGGCTACACTAGATTATCCCTCCTGTTCCCAACACAGATTCAAATAAAACATGGTTTAGTTAGAAGAAACGAAAATCCACTAAATGATCTATAAACTTTGTACATAATAAGCGGGGTAAAGAATAAATACAGCTCCCATCTAAAAAAAAATAATTGCCCTATATGATGAAATTAAAGATACAGACTGACCGGAGCATTTCGTTGTAACATAACGTCGTAACATCGCTCGCGGCGAGCATCACCGAGCATCCGAAACTATGGATGGAGCGCTTGGCTCGCTGTACTGACTATACGAATGCTCGCATCGTAACGTGTTACGTTACGACGAAATGCTCCTGTCAGTCTCCAGCTTTAGACATCTCAATAGAGGCAAATTACAGTACGTTAGTCTGTATACCGTTCTGTCTGTGATTGGGCGTCCATAGTGCTTAGTTACCTTGAATATACGAAGGAAAAGTGATCAGCCCTGCGCCTTTGATATTAAATTAAGTTCTTATAACCCTATTGTATTGCATTGTATTGACGCAGTGTTATCTTAATTGCTGCTTACATGAAGTCAAGGTGATCAGTCCTGCGCTTTTGATATTAACTTAAGTTCTTATAACCCTATTGCATTGCATTGTATTGACGCAGTGTTATCTTAATTGCTGCTTACATGAAGGCAAGGTAATCAGTCCTGCGCCTCAGGTATCAGTCCATAGTAATATTAAATAAATATTTGAACAATACATACAGAAGTTCCATGAATTTGAGTAGTGTGGTTGTCAATCATGGGTAGAATTGGTGAATGTTACATGTATGTAAAGTAATCGCTTAAATCAGCCTAATCCATAGTGTAATGGTCAGCACGCTCGGCTACCATTCTGGAGGTCCCGGGTTCGATTCCCAAGGGGGTCAAATAAATATAAGTGATTTTTTTTCACTCTAATATTTATTCAATATCACACTGGACCTGAAGCGGAGGGCTGATCACCTTTCCTTTACGTGTTAACTATCAAGATAACACTGCGTTAATATTCAGTGCCCTATGCACCACTGGGGTGCGGATAAGGGTTTGGAGAAGAATGATGGTCGTAAACCCCGTTAATGTGTTGTCTAGATGTCACCGTGAAATGGTCTCATTCTAAGCTTGTCATTTTCCCTTGCAGAAGTGTTCCGCGCCCTGCTGGCGCACTCGAAGCAGGAGTTCCACCTGATGTTCACGCGCACGTACGGGCTGATCTACGAGCGGCACGCGCACCTGTTCGCCGACCTGTTCTCCGACCTGGAGCGCTACTACGCGCGCGGCGACCTCGACCTCGCCCGCGCCATGCACGGCTTCTTCGCCGTGCTCTACCAGAAGATGTTCGTGGTGCTCAACTCGCAGTACCACTTTGATGACAAGTAAGCTTTCAACTACACCGAAAACATGTAAAAAATATTATTTCCTTAGATCTTCTTCTCTTCTGTTTGTGTCAAGTCAGGTCCCCCTGACATCGACTATCACTTGAGAGTAATTGTCTTTGCCTTGGGCAGCTCTAAACAGCGCCTCAACGGTCTTGATCCCCGTCCAATCTCGTATGTTCCGGAGCCAGGAGCTCCTCGACGCTCTGTATTCCTGTCCACTCATGTATATTATGGAACCAGGAGATCCGCCTTCTTCCGACACCTCTTCGACCCTCTATTTTACCTTTTATGATTAGGTGCAATAGCTTGTACTTGTCTCCTCTCAGCACATGCCTCAGATAGAATACCTCCCGGACCTTGATATCAGTCAGCAACTGCCTCCCTGCTCTTGCTATTTGGAGAACATTTGCATTGCTGACCATATAGGTCCATGGAATGCGTAGCATTCTGTGATTCCTCTAGTCGGTTCACAGTGCTGATCTTGAGGGTATACGATTCAACTCCTTATAGAAGTACTGACCAGACATAACACCTAACCATTCTCTGCTGGAGCTTTAGATTGAGGCTGTTGTTACAGAATATATCTCTCACCTTATTAAAAACTGTACGAGCGGCCTCTTTTCTGCCTTTTGCTTTGGTTTCCTTAAATCAGTGGTCGGCAAACGTAAAATGAATGTGCGGCAAAATGTTGTATGATACATGTTTGAATGGTGATATAAGGAAAGAATGCAAGGCTAAGATAAGCATTATCGGTGAACTTGTGAAAGGTGTGTTGAGTGGTTTGAGCATGTGAATTCAATGAGTGAAAAAAGGATAGTTAACCAAATTTATGAGGCGAATGTGGTTGGTAATAGAAGCAGTGGAAACTCGGCATGATCTAGTATTTCAAATACTAGAAAGTGGTTAGGCCAGGAGTCGAAATAATCAGCGTGTATGTATGAATGCGAAAGAGACGAAGATTGTGTGCGAAAACAGATTGGTGTGGCGTTCTATTGTCTTTGCCAATTCCTGCGGGGAAGCACCATGATGAAACGTTTGCATTTCTAGTAAACCTTTTTTATAATCTTAGACCTTTATTAAATTACGGGCACAATAAAACTTAATTTCACAGATAGTAAGGATTTTATTCGTTGATAAAAAATCTCTTGAAATTAAGATATCTATAAAAGACTACTTATTGCGAACAATGTCCTAGCATCTTCTTTGAATGTTAAATCGAGTCAGGTTTTTTTGAGAACATGATTTTTCAGGGAAACTAACTGCATGATTTTTATTCTGTCTTAATCTTGTTATGCCTTCTCTAGCCATCCAATCGTAGACTCTAATCCTTGCACTGCTTCAAATTATGAAGGAAGCGTTATATCCGGCTTCTACTGTGTTATCATATTAAGTGGGATATATTGTTTAATGTATAACTTGTTAATTAATTGTCATGCTGTCTCCTTTCAGATATTTGTCCTGCGTCAGTGAGCACATGGCGGAACTGCAGCCGTTTGGCGACGTCCCTCCCAAGCTGGTAGTCCAAGTGAAGAGAGCGTTTGTAGCAACACGTACCTTCACCAGGGCCCTTGTAGTTGCGGCTGATGTGGCGCGCAACATGGCAAATGTGAGTTTTCTCAACCTTTATTTTAATACCGTACTATACTTGCCGCACAGCAATGCCTTCCTTTTTGTAAATCCAGACTCGCGCAAAGACACTCATTTTTCATAGCTCTAAAACTGTTCAATTTATTCCACAAAGACTATTTGTTAGGTGTTAATTCCCTAAATTTTTGTAGATTTAAAATTTTGCTTGGATGGTTTATTGAAGAGACAGATTTAAGCTCCTTTTTCTTGTAGACGTATCACTCATGTGGTACATGCTTGCTAACTTTTTACATTTTACTTTTTCATCTTTTTTATGTTTTCAATTTTATTAAAAAAAATTGTTTTCTGATAGTTAAGTATTTTTCGTATTTTATATAAACACTATTATTCTAGTTCTACATACTTACAATACCCATACCCTTATACCCTTATACCCTTTACTATGACCTAAATTATATTGTATACCCACACACACAGGCCATGCCTTTGTGGGATCTTTTTTGTATTATATTTTATTCATATTTGAATTTATGTCATGTGATAATGCAAAAGAATTTTAAATAAAGAAAAAAAATGTAATACCAGGTAAAAGGAAAAGAAGTATAATAAAAAGCATGTATTTCTTATATGTTTAATTTTACAATTACTTGTGATGCAATGAAAGGTATATTTACCTTCTGCGCCGGCCTCATTTCAAAGGCAGAAAAGAAGGAATTATCCATAGTTTTTATATGAAATTATATACCAATCTCTGTTAAGGTCTTAACTATATGTGCGTAATTATCAAATCCTATCGCCAGCGGTCTGCAGCTGTAAAAAAATACCCATCTAAAATGTGTTGAGAACATGCTTCCAGATTATAAAAATTCTCGAACTTGTTCCAAGCATTCATCATGTCTTGCATTGAAAAACTAACTAACTAACCATCACGCCGCTTCCCAGCAGGGGTAGGCAGAGAGAATAGAGCGCCACACCACTCTGTCCTTGCAAACAGTCTTCGCCTCTTCCACGTTCATGCATCTCCTCATACATACTTGCCGATTGTTACGACTCCTAACCTGACCACTTTCAAGTATTTGGCATACCTGATCGTGCCATGTTTTTCTCGGTCTTCCTCTGCTTCTTTTCCCGCTAACATTCGCCTCATAAATTTGTTTTACCGTTCTTTCCTCACTCATTCGTTCTACATGTCCAAACCATCTCAACACACCTTTCTTAATTTTATCGATAATGCTTATCTCAGCTTTGCATTCCTTCCTTATTTCACTATTCGCACATCTATCATACATCGTTTTGCTGCACATTCTTCTGAGAGATCGCATTTCGACTGCATTCAGTCTACTTTCATCCTTCGTTTGATACTAGAGTTACCATACATTAGAGTTGGAACCAGGACTCCGTTGTGCACTGCCATCATCATGTCTTGCATTCTGTTACATATTTCTCTCTTTCTGAAATCTTTATAATCTCTCTTTTTGATGGTCAGCGGGAGTGTCCCTTAGAGACTAAATAAAAAGATCACGCATTCGTGAAAGCCTGGGCGTAACATACATAAATAGGAAGGTAGAGGAAAGGCAATTGAGATGGTATAGGCACATAGGACGCAGAGAACCTGATCATATTGTGAACCAGGCAATCGCCATGGATCTTCCTCGAAAGATATCTAGAGGAAGACCAAAAAAAATATGGCCTAGGTGATGTTGTCCATGACAGAACGACCTACAACCTGAGAACGCGGAGAGCCGACCTCAGCAGTCTACAAAGACGATAAGTTGGGGATGTAGCCAGGAAGAAGAAGAGAGAATGATAGAATCGCGATACATATGGTATGTGCGAATATGTGAGATGCATTATAAGACGAGTTTCTGTCTTTTAATAAACTATTGTACCGTGTCACAGCCCGAATTTATATATAAAATCGTAAGATTCCATGCTTCCAGTACAGTAAAATTTTATGTTAGCTTTAAAATGAGCAGTTATTGAAAAAATATAATTATCGCTAGGTTAGAATTGGTTTGTACTTTATTGTACTATCTTCTAGACGAAATTAAATAACAATCCTGATGAAATCATATTTACAGGGGCATATATATATTGTCTCTCAACTTGATATGTGTGCTCAGACTTCCATCTTTTTTTACATAAAGAGGAATGATAGACGTTTCACATCAAGTCATTTATTAAATATTTCTCTCTTTCTAATTTATGATCATTCTATTTCAGATGCGCGGGCAGGGAACGTGCGCTCCGTTGATAGTGCGCGCTCGCTCCTGTGGCGCATGCTCCGGGGCGCCTGAGAAGGCTTGCCTCAACCTGTGCCTGAACTCTGCGCGCGCTTGCCTGCCGCTCCACGCTGACATCTCCGCTGAATGGGATGCTTTCGTTGGTAAGGCTCCAACTCTCTTAATTCTAGACTAACCTACGTATTATTTTTTGACATCTCATCAAAGACGAAGAAGAATATGGAAGTCTGGGCATTTACGGGGCTGACGACCGTCATAAGCTGGTTTAAATATCACTTTACACACATGTAACATTTACCAATTCTACCCATTATTGACAACCACAGTACTAAAATTCTTGGAAGTTCTATATATATATGAACCAATTTTGAAACATTGTTCTTGAATCACTAGAACTTCACTTGAGACATCTATTGGTGGTCATCAGCCCCATAAATGCCCAGACTTCCATATTCTTCTTCATCTTTGATGAGATGTCAAAAACTAAAGTGTTTGGACACTGTTGTGATTACTATTTTACTTGATCTTACATTTTATTTTAATTTTCAGACACAATGGACAAGGTATCCGATCGACTCCTTGGATCATTCAACATTGCCGTGGTAGTCGAACCGATCGACATAAAGATCTCAGAGGCCATCATGAACTTCCAAGAGCACTCCAAGGAACTGTCGGAGACGGTCTTCAGCGGCTGCGGGAAGCCAGTCTTGGGTCAGAGACCAGCCGAAACAGCTTACTTCTCTGGCGGATCTAGGCTGACGAGGAGCGTCAGCTTCCCCTCCGGTTATCCTGATACCGCAAAGCAGGCTGCGGATAATAGCGACGATTTCGAAATAGAAACATCGGAGGAAAGCTTGCTGAAGAAGAATCCGTTCATTCTGTCCCGAGGCAGCTCGAGGAAGCAGCTGCTGGAAGACAGCGAGCGAGGCACCGACTTGAAGGCCAAGAACAGCATCAACGACAACGTCGCTGGGAATAATGATCTTGTGAACGACGACAGCTACACCAACAGCAGGAGCTTCGATAAGCGAATGGCTTACGACCGGTTAGTGGCCGGATCTAGGATCAAACGGGAGGCTGATCCGGAGCCAGGAAAGGGGTCCAAAGAAATAGAGTTCGAATCGTACGACTTCGGATCGGAATCGCAGAGAGGCGGGGGCAGGAAGAGGGGAAGGAAGAAGCAAGGAGGAGGAAAGAGAAAAAAGACTGACGGTATGTTTTCAAATAAATAAAATTTAGTATTGACAATTTTTTTAAATGAATCTCACTACTGCAAAAGGTGCCTATTAATGTTATTTTTTGCTATGTAGTCTATATATGGAAAATTTATCTGACATTAGTAAATTTTTTAACAAAAATAAGGTTATAAATAATAATTTTATGTCTGTATTACTAAATGTGTTCTTCTGTCTTTTTATGTTTTTTAAATGTTTTCCTACACTTCAAAACCTTGTTTGGATTTGTCTTCGTGCCGTCAAATTCCCAGGATTCCACCAAATTTTTAAATGATTTGTCAGAAATAACATACGCAATTTGCAGAGGATTCCGTCCCCTACTAACCTAACCTAACATACGCAATTTGCAGAGGATTCCGACCCCTACTAACCTAACCTAACATACGCAATTTGCAGAGGATTCCGTCCCCTACTCGGGCGTGGGCGAGACTTCCCACGAGAACGCGGGCGACTCCCGCTACGGCCCGTCCCTGAACCAGATGGTCCGGGAGGTGCGGCAGAAGGTCCGGGAGACCCGCAAGATCTGGTCCCGGCTCCCCCAGATGTACTGCGACACCATCGCCACCAGCGACTCGGAGGAGAAGTGCTGGAACGGCACGCACGTTGCTAGGTGAGCTATCCTCAATATCTTCCCCTGCTGTTACTGCTAACGGTACTGGAACACTTTTCATTAGGAAGACGAAAACGCGCAAATGAAGACAATCTTTTATTTATTAAAAAATCACAAAGTTATAAGAACATAGGGTCACAAATATATCGAAAATTACAAACTTATTAAGGCGAGAAAAACAAAGCGACACCAATATAAAAACAGACCGAGCGCGGCGTATACACGTTTTGAATATTATTTAATCTGAGTACACAAAATTTTGTCCGCCACCCCTTATATACGATTTTAAAGGAGCTACACGTGGTGGGGACAATATTATAAATAAAATATAAGTCGATGAACTGCGTCTCTTTGTTCTTCTCGCGTACATTTATTAATATGTACTATTTTAATACATAAATTATTCTGAAAAATACACAGATTTTGGCCGAAACACCTGCCATCACCTAAATGTGGGGACTGACTGGAGTCATTTCGTCATAGCCTAACACGTTACGATGCGAGCATTCGTATTCATAGTCAGTACAGCTTTCTGAATGCTATATCCGAAGTCGGATGCTTGTCGCGAAAG
This sequence comes from Brachycentrus maculatus, assembly GCF_059751285.1. Classification (NCBI taxonomy): domain Eukaryota; kingdom Metazoa; phylum Arthropoda; class Insecta; order Trichoptera; family Brachycentridae; genus Brachycentrus; species Brachycentrus maculatus. The sequence goes on from NW_028281467.1 coordinate 352,284, forward strand.
TTGAAATCCAGTAACATTTGTTTTTTCTTCATCTGGAGTAGGCTGTAATTTATTAAAATCACAGAACCAAGAATCACATCTTCGTCGTCCGATATTGTAAATCGAATGCAAAGAGGATATAAAATTGGATCCAACTGTTTCTATATCAGCTCAGCCTACTGGACGTCCCGAGACCAATTGACGACGTTTTAATCTACTAATCTATTTATTTTTTGTGAATCATTATTATCATGATATTATTATTATTCAATTTTATCATCCATGTCTTTATAAGCGCCCTTGAGGTAGTATTTTACGAAAATGAAGCTATACAAATAATTTAATTACTATTATTATTATTATTATTTTAATTTAATATTTGTGTTTTTATTATTTACAAAAATACTTCAATTTCAAACTATTTATGTGAGCCTAAGTGGCTCATTATTAGAAATACGTATAAAATTGTGATAGAGTGGATTCGAACCGAGAAACTCTGGCTGAAGAGTCCATGACACTAACCACGGGACCACAACACGACACTTATTACTATTATTATTATTATTATCATCAGACCTGGGAATGTGGAGAAGAGTCTCTGCTTTCAGTAACAGCACGCTAATGATGGTGCTCTCGTCGCTTTACAGATACGTCCCCGCCCTGGCCGGGGAAGGCAGCGCGGCGCTGGCCACCAACCCCGAGGTGAGGGGCAGCTCCTCCACGGCCGCGGCCCCCGCCACCTTCCCGGGAGCCGGCCTGCTCTCGGCGCAGCAGATCAGCCTGCGGAGGATCACCGGGAAGCTGAAGAACGCCTACAACGGACTGGACGTGGAATGGGGAGAAGAAGGTACTTCAATTAATGCAATTTGACACGTTCACTGCATTGATATACCATGACTCCACGGTTGGGTCGATCAGACAATGAGGTTAAATTGTATTTTTCTCTTTTCAGAAGATTCCGCTTCCCTCACATTTGGGTCTGGTTCCGGCTCTGGCGATGGGGATGATGATGAAGAAGATGAGAACGAACCGGGAGGTCCGCCCGACCAGGAGGAAGGCTCCGGGCACCATATTCCCGAAGAACCCAAGTTCGACAACAAGGAACCCGACCAAGACATAACTGAGGACAACGAACCCTACAACCCTCCCGTCGTGATAAAGAACGACCTGGACACGGGAATCATCGACGAAGAAGAGGACAATAATGTCGACATTGACCAAAATAGAATAGACAGCGACAAGGACATGTCTTCCACGTCTGGCGTGGAAGCGAAGGAGGAAATGTCGCTGCAGAGAGCCATGATAACGTACCTCTTCCCGATTGTCTGCGTGTGGTTCGGCGGCATTATCACAGACATTGCTTAAGTGGAAATATGCGAAAAATTGCGTTGGTACAATTGGTGTTGAACCGATGCAATTGCAATCGACGCGAAAGACTTTCAATGATAAGAAATTTCAGTGATATTTAAGAATGATTAACCTGTCCATAAATATGGCCGTATAGGGTCGTCCAAGCAAATCTTTCCTCAAAGGTGTATGGGCATGCACGCCAGCCCTTATAACTAAATCCCAGTGACATTTATTTCTAAAATACGTCGGGTTGTGATCCCGTGGTAAGTGTCGCGGACTCTTAAGTCAGAGTTTCTCGGTTCGAATCCACTCTACCACAATTTGATACCTATTTCTAGTAATGAGCCTCTTAGGCTCACAGAAATAGTAACGAAATTGAAATATTTGTGTAAATAATAAAACACAAATATTTCACTTTTCTTTAAAAAAAAAAAAAAGGCACTTTTACTGCCATCTGTGGTTGAATTCAAACACTAAAACCACACTTCAGATTATTTTTGTGTTTTAACCACAATATTTTACTTAAAATAAAGTTTGTGTGACATCATTCATCGTAACAATGTTGTCAAAGAAAACCAGTGAAATAAAACGTCGATAATTTTGATATAATACATGTTTTACTGGTGTAAATATTTTTTTTTATTCAATAAAATGTTGCGTATAGCATTGGCTATAATAAAACATTATAAAAATTGATAATGATACATTTTTTTCCTTGGGAATTTTGATTTTGTTAATGTTTGATAAACATTTTGATGATATATGCTTCAGTTACATTAAAAAATATTATTACTCCAAGAATATAAATAACATCTCATTGCTTCAAATATATATAGTAAAAAATGGTTATCATTCACAACTTAAATATCCCGATTTCATTGCTTATTAGTCATTATTGGAATGATATGAATGACCAGTCTACCGTGTTCACATACATTCTTAAATCGCTGAAATTTCTTATTCAAATTTGAATTGTGTAAATATTTACTTACGAATTCACCCACGAGTTTGTTTTGTTCGTAACAAATATATCTATCTACCAGTGTGTGATACCTGCTTAAAATTAACACGACGCATTTGTAAAAGGTGCCATAGATTTATAACTGTGTCTGGAACTATTACGAAGAGTGTGTACGGACTTACGATCGAATCCCCGCGATTACGATCACCTTTTTTAATATGACTGAAAAAAATTGTTTAGTAAATTTTATGTGTAATAATGGGATTGTATAGTATATGTAGGTCTTTTGTTTGTTTCGATACGTTTGGGAAGCTTCAAGTCATACTAATAGCAGCACTGCCATAAATATATATACGGATTTGCCGGTAACTACAGGGTGCCTTGGAAAAATCAATAAATGACGTATTTTTCACGAAATATATTTAAATACTTTTATATGAGAAAGTAGATTGAACCGACTGCATACTACGCAATGTAACTTCATATAATGTTAAGTACTTAAACATTATAAATACGAATGTTCATTTTTTATTCCGCATTTAAAATATTTTATACTCTCAAATTTAAGCTGTTCTTTTGTTATTTTTTAAGTTTTTTCATTTGTTTTCTGAACATTTGAAGTGCTACTTATTGAAACTGCTTGGTGGCGAACGAGAGCTAAGTCGAAACCCGTAAATGTAATTTTGTAAAAGTGATAATTTTGGACTAGCTGATGCGGTGGAAAAATTTTAATTTATTTATTTTGTTGCCGAAATATTTGTTCTTAGTCAAGTGCTTATTTATGTAGATATATTTGTTTATGGTTTATTTAAATGTGTACAATTTTTTTACTAGGATTAATAATTTTTTTAGACAAGTTGCATCCTCAGGTCTAACTTTTGTATGAAATAAATCAAGTTGAATCATGTATTTTGTAATAATCATCAAAAATGAGTCAATTTAAACCCCTAAATCTTGAATTTTTCTCAGTATAAGTACCAAAAAGAAGCAGGTTTTTGGAGTGAAACTTTTTTGAGGAAAATTGGCATATATTAGAACGAAAAAGATTAACTTCCTCTTCGAATTCAACTGGCAGTGGAAAGAAAAGAGTGAGAGATCGGAGATTTTTTTACAAAGACATTTGTAATGCCATACCAATGACAAAAACCATACCAAGATGTTATCATCATTCATAAGCCAGTAGTGTAAGTAGTTTGACTATATTTTTTCAAAATATTTCTGACAGCGATGTTTGATGTTGCCAGGGATTTTTAATGTTGCCAGTATAAAAATACTGCACTTATGGCTGTCGAGTCATTGTATTTTACTATGTTCTTGAGTAGGTCCTTGTGTAAATGTTATTTTGTGATTATATATTCTTATAATAATCTCTGGTGATAGTAAACAATAAACAGCAATGGACTGTCCTGCAAATTGGCTTGGAATGCACATCAAGCCAATAGACAAGGTATGTTACTGCATTAGTTGTTAGCAAAACTATTGTCTCCAAAACTTAGAAGGCGTTCTAATTTGTGGAATTATCTTGAGGACATTTTTCAGAATTAGGTATTATTTACATGATACCATATTCTAGGAATACCTTATTTGACTGGCCTCGCAATTTTCCTCATAAATCAAACGTCTTAGAACGATTGGGTGCGTATAAAAGTTGGAAGAATTATATTTCAACATTGGGTTATTCCGTGGATGCAAATTTGTGTTTTATTATTTTTTCATTATTGTAAATTTGAACAATTCAATCTATGTATGTATACTGGTGCCATAGATAAAATATGATTCTTAAGTTAATTTTGACAGTAAACTAACGTTTTGAATATTGAATAACACTGTGAACAAGTCAAGCATTTATTTATATTCTAGCATGGAATTTGTAGGAAATTTTTAAACCAATAAATTTAACAAAGAAATAATTTAAGATAGAATCTAATCGGAATGATTAAAATGTGCATTTATGTAGTTTTTTCAATAGAAAAATTGAATTGACTGATAAATAATAATACCTTTTTTGTTACTGCAACAAAATGATTCCTTTTTTTATATATTTTATTTTGTAGGTAAGCATAATGTGTATGAACCTTTTCCTGGGTAAAATCATAAACATTATCAGTTAGATAGAATCGCTTGTTTTAGTATATCTAATTTAAATAAATTTAATGTGATCTGGAAGAAAATCATCTTATCTTAGGCAGATATACTAAAACAACGTTATATAAATATTTCTAACTACGTTTTGCCAGGCTTTTCCAATGTAATAATAAATAATAATTGCATTTGTGTGCAATGTTGCATTTATTAACCAATTTTTGTAAATAGTATTTTTTAAGTAGGTAGTAAATATTCTTAATATTGTTATTTATGTAAGGTTATATTACAATTAATATAATATTAATATTTGTAAATTTTGTACCATAATTGATGTAAGAAATATACATTTAATTGTACGGGCGATGTGTAACACTAATCGGGCATTGATTTACGAGAGACTAATGTGAATGAACAAATTCTTAACCTATTTCGTAACTCTCGTATTAACTTTGTAACGTGAGTTGATATTTTTTCATTCTAAAATGTGTAACTTCCAATGCAATGTATTTTATTACTAAAACATTTGCCGTTTTAAGATCTCCATTTCAAGGTCTAAATTTTTAGTTGCGTTTAAAATAAGAGTGGAGACTTCTCCAATTTATGAATGAATTATGTCACTAAATTGTAAAAAAATGACTAATGACAAAAAATGCGAATCAATGAAATGAATTCAACAATAAATTCCACTAATTCATTGAACAAGTCACATAATTTTATTTATTGTTTCGGCATTCGCTTTTTGGTAAGACATGATGAAATTGTAAAAGAAAAACACCTGTTTTTTACCAGTTGAGTTTATTTTATTATAACGACTAGTTTCGGAAGCTATGCTTCCATCTTCACGTCTATATATCAACTGTATAGTTTATAATTAGACCTGAAGATGGAAGCAAAGCTTCCGAAACTAGTCGTTATAATAAAATAAACTCAACTGGTAAAAAACGGGTGTTTTCAATTTTATCATGTCTTACCACAAAGTGAATGCCGAAACAATAAATTAAATTATGTGACATGTTCAATGAATTAGTTGAATTTAATGTTAAACTCATTTGATTGATTCACTGAGTCAGCCTGATGGTTGAAAAAGTAGAGACCAGAAGTGTGCGCGACTGTTTTAAGGCATGCTGATAATGAAAAAAAGGAAATATTTTATCAAGAGGTATAAATGCCACAAAACAAAGTACACATTCAAAACTCAACGGCAATGCTGAGGCTGTCTTAATATTTATTGAGAAATACAGCCACCATAAACATAATATTTTTTTCATCATTAATAACATAGATCATATAATTCATTGAACAAATCACGCAATTCATTCGTAAAAGAGAGCACCTATGGCTCTTATTAGAATTTGCAAGTTAACATCTTACTTGTATTTTTTTCTTTTTCTATATTCCGCTTATTGGCTTTTAATAACCAGCATAATAAAAATGCCAAATTGTTAGTTAAATACAGATTTTCTTTACTAAAAGTATGGACAGAATATATAGTCTTTATAACAATATTTTCATTGACATTCCGACATATTTGAAGAAGAATATGGAAGACTTGGCATTTACAGGGTTTACAATATGTCATTGTCTAGTTTAACTGATCATATAATGTACTGTGTAACATTCACGGTGTATAAAGTGATCACTGAAACGGGGCAATGACAGGTCGTAAACCGTATATAAAAACCCAGACTGCCATATTTTTCTTTATTTATATTGAGATGTCACTGAAAAATCTCGATATAAATAACTCCTAAGTGGAGCTAATCTAGAATTTGTAAACATCAAAATTTGGACAAAAAATATTTTTAAAAGTCTTTGATTATTTTAAAGTCAGTAGGTTTTTTTTAATGATTAAAATCATTGAATTAAAATCAATCTTCTCTCTGATCTCTGAATAATAAATTGTGACGCATTAAAAAAATGTCACATACCTTATTTATTATTTCACCTGAGAAGAATTGTATTTAATGTCATTATAAATAAAATCACATTTGTTTTTATGGTGGACCATTCTATATTTAGTATAGGAATTTATACATGAAAAATGTTGCCTTTTTACATTTGGCATACAAGATTCAAAGACCATTTATATTTAAAAGTAACGTATTGGGTGAAAATGGGTTAGTTGTGTTTACTTTTTACAATATCTAGTAACCCAAAGTGCTTCATAAATAATTTTCAAATTTTGAATCAATAAAATTCTTAAAACACTTCAGAACAATGATAGTCACATTTGCCCTTAGGCAATGATAAATAACTCTTCAACTGGTAATATTAATATGAATTTTTCATTCTATTTTAATTTTAGAGAGTATGGTATAAATTGAATAACAGTTTACATAATATAGTCGAACCTGGATATAAGAGAATCCCCTTCAAAAGAGCGTTCGCTTGAGGTCCCGTCATTTTACACTTCTGAAAGAAAGCATGGATTTATATCTCTCTCTTATATCCAGGTTTAACTGTAAATGATATTGAATTCTCAATGTTAAAAGAATTCCATATTTCAACTACGTATTAACAATGAATTGCGAATTATTATTAATATTTTTTTATTATCATTGGCTTAATGTTTTGACAAGCCATCCGATCAAATTTTCAAATGTCAATGTGTCTCATTATATATATACACACTTTTCTAATGATATTCCTGATATGTATACAATAATGACACATGTACTGCCCTGCTAATTACAAACAATAATTTTTCGAGAATCCTAGAACAAATGCTATTTTACCTTGTCATAACATGTGTTTACAATTCATTGATTTTAAAAATTATCACGTTTCTTTACCAATAATTCTGTATTCTGTTATTTGTTAAACGTTAGGAACTTTTCACACCAATAATTTTCAATATGTATTTTTGTGATTGGTTTGAATACTGTGTTTTTCCTTAGCAGGGTATCATGGATTGTTAACACACTATCTGCGGGAAGGGTAATTTTACGTTTTCACTCGACTCATCGTAAATTGCGTGTAAGTTGTTTTTACGCATGACTTTTGCGGCATCTTTTGATCTCATATCGATGTTTACAGTATGGTTAAATGTTATCACTTCTTTTCAGAGATGTTTATCTCTATTATGAGCGCGAATCCGCCCGCAGATAGTGTGTTCAGAAAATAATTAAAAGCTCCTCTAAAATTTCCCCAATTTTTCTACTTATTGAATTACGTAATATATCTTTTTATATATTTATTTTGTATGTTTTCTATTTTTCTGTAATAAATAATGTATTAATTGTGATGATGTATTTGGGTGTTTATTTTGTAGAATTCCATTTTTAATTATGATATCAAATCAACTACTAATAATGGTGAAATGCAATAAAAAAATTGGTCCAATATGACAGCAATATCCGACCCAATACCAGCTGTGCATTATTATATCAAAGATATATCTAAATGTGTAATATTAAGTGCTAATCAGTGCTCAGTTTACTCATACAAATTACTTAAAAACAATTTAAAAAAAATATTTATGTCCGCAGTGCACAAAAATATCATGGGTTGTTTTTGAAATATGTATAAACCTGTATCGTTCCAATTTTAGTATATGTACTGCCGAAGCGAGTACATGTATAAACCTAATATGGAAGTAATTCCATTTACATAATACTATAATTTTATATTTTCTTCGTAACAATTGAACTTTGACTATATAATTTTTTATATCACAGATTGAATTGGGTCTGTCAAATTTTAATTTGTGACAATTTTCAAATGATTTTAGGGTTAAAACTGTTAAAAAATAAATATTTTTATAACTCAACTTTCGATGACTTGTTTTGCATTTTATTATTATTTATATCAGATTTTTGAAATACATTCTTTAATATTTACATATTAATAAATAGTTACAAATCAGATTGATTTAAATGACGTGTTATTTGAATTGTAAACATGCTATTGAATGTTTAATTGATAATGATATTTTCCATGTATGACTGTCGTAATAGAAAATGTAAATTGTAATTACAATGTGAAGTGTGATTGGTATTCTGATTAGTGTAAAAAGTGCGTACGTAAAATTCTCACGGAATTAAATTATTTAAAACGGTATACGTAACATATATATGGAATCATGTGTTTATTATATGAAAATGAATTTTACAGATTCTTAGAAAAAATATATGAAAATGAATATAAATTGTGTTTTATTTTATTAATGGAGTCCACATTCAATTTATTTATCCCTTTAAAAAATAATGGAGATAAAAATAAACTAACAATCACAAATAAACTAACAAATCAAAAAGACCAATGTCATGTGCAACTCAGCCTGTCTGGACCGAGATCAACATCTTACTTGTGAGGGACGAGCGCTCGTTCGAGTCGACACCTTCAGATACCTCGAGACACTCATGGTGGAGGATGGTAGTGTCCAGAAGGAACTGAATGTACGGCTCGGAACGGCAGGAGCTATATTCAATAAAATGCGCAATGTCTGGGACTCACTGCTTTACTCGACAAACACCAAGTGTCGTCTCTTTAACGCCTGCATCCTAACAGTGTTGCTGTACGGATGTGAGTCGTGGCATCTCACCAAAGCTCACAGCAAGAAACTAGCAAGTTTTGAAAATAGATGCCTGAGGCGAATACTGGGTATAAAGTGGTATGACTTCGCCAGGAATGACGATGTGAGGAGAAGAACTCAACAGCCCCTCATACTGGTCCTGAAGAGAAGAAAGTGGACATGGTTGGGACATGTCCTTAGAATGCCACCTGAGGGCATCAACCCCTCATGTCTCTTCTTCCAACCCCGAGGATTCCGGCGCCCCGGAAGGCCGCTGACGACCATTCACCGACTATACTCAGCGGAACTTCGAGACGCCGGACTGACCTGGGAGGAAGCCAAGGAGATAGCGCATGACAGAGTGACTTGGAGACGACTCGTGTTGGCCATATGTTCCACCTAGGGAGCGAACATGGAAGAAGAAGAAGAAGAAGAACAAATCATTACGATTTTAGTCCTTAATGATGGCAGAGAAGAAAAAACCTGTCATTTCATTGTATTAATAAAAATTTAAACAATAATTTTAATCAATAATTTTAGTCAATAATTTTATTTGGAAAATTCGCTTATGGAAAAGACAAGCTGGTGACATATTATATCATAACTTCATATCGATATATTTGCAACGTAGCTTACCATTGTGGTAGAAGCAAAATTAAAAAAACAATATCATCGCTGTCTTGTGCGTAGGTTGGCGAGAGAGGCGCTGTAGCGTAATTGGGTAAACGTTTGATTACGAAACTGTCGTCACAGATTAGATTCCCGCCAATTGCTAAATTGAATAAAAATATGTATTTTCAACTGGTCTGGGTATTTGTGATGTATTTTTCACATCTACTTTTCCTATTCTTACTATTCCATCTGCAGACTAGCTAAAATAGAGGCTTTGCGGGTTATTATAAAAATTATGTAGAAAAGGTCTCTGTGTGCGTGTCCCAAGTACAAAATTCATGGTCTTTCTTCTTTTTTTATGAATTGCAAGGCAGTGTTGAAATACAATTATTGAAGATTATATTTTATTACTTCCTGACAACATTTCATCATTTTTACAGGTAAAGACCAGTACATCAAATTAATTGGTGTCGGGTTGTGGTCCCGTGGTTAGTGTCGCGGACTCTTGAGTCAGAGTTTCTCGATTCGAACCAACTCTATCACAATTTGATACCTTTTTCTAATGATGAGCCGCTTAGGCTCACAGAAATAGTATGAAAGTATTTTTTCAAATAATAAAAACACAAAATTTCTCTATTTTTAAAGTAAAAAAATATATATCTAAGAAAGGGAAATATTTAACATATTTCACGTTCTATCTTCTTTTGTTGCGTATTGAGAATCCGTAAAAATTAAAATAATTTGAAGGAAAGAGCGTGGGCAAGTAGGTACTTAAAAAAATAAGTGTGTGTCATAACTATACAAATATTTTTCGTTCCATTTCCAAACATACGTGTCACTTGGCTGCGTTGACTTGTTGTCATATTGCCATCCATCGGCTGTCAGATAAACATTTTTTCATCTGGTACGTCAGTGCGTGAGAATCGCCAGCTTTCTTGTTTTATTTTATAAATCTGGTAAGTCCATCGCAAATTGTTGATAAAACTATACGATAAATGAATACGCACTATATTTGACGACGCATTTTAACAGTTTGAACGCATATTCGTCGTAATTCTTTCCGACTTGCCGTGTACCTACGTGGCAGGTAGAACTCGACAAGCCGGATTGAGTTTCTATAATGTTGCTTTAAAATTGATATAATTCTTCGTTTCTTGATATGTGAATAATACCAGGTAAAATACTATTTTAAGATGCAACTACGCATAATAATTTTGATATGTATTTTTAGATTTTGCTGTGTTTTTGCGTAACATATAAAAGTACCATTGAACAGATGTTTCCGAGTCTATTTGTAAATACAATCGATGATGTATAAGCTTGTATACGTATATATGAAGGCTACGCTGTTGGGTGAGACAAATGGAGAGCTAGCTGTCATTTTTTTCCGAATTTCTGCTGTTGCCTTCGTAATACGATAATGTTTTTGAATTGACTCGAGCGGGGTGAGAATATGTGACGTCACAAATCCCTTGTAAAAAAACAATTGCAAGCTCTCCATTTGTGGTACCTAATTTCCCTTCTACAATACATAGAGCGTTTGTGCACTACACGGAATTTTACTGCGCGGCAGTCCAGTTTTTAAAAAATAAAAGCGACTACGACAGTTTAGCGTGATTGAATTTGCTCGCACCATGATCACGCACCGATCCAAAGAAAGAAAGACAAAAGCACAAGCCAATCCAAGCCAATCATCCGTTTTATCATGCTATCTGAAGTGCCAGGCGGGAAAATTATGTGTAGTGCACAAACGCCCAGTCTCCTGGATTTCTTTACAAAAACATTTGATCTATTACTACTACCATCACGCTGTTTCTCCGCAGGGGTAAGCAGAGAGGATGGAACGCCACACTCTTCTGTCCTGACATACACTCCTCGCCTCCTTCACATCTATACATCTAGTCATACATGCCCTCCGATTACGCAGACTTTTGACACTGCCAGATTTTAGGTTCTGATTGATCTGATCATGCCAAGTCTTTTTCGGTCGTCCTCGTTCTGTTTTCCCTCTCACATTCGCCACATATATTTTCTTAGTCATTCTCTCGTTATCCATTCGCTCCAAATGTCCATACCACCGTAAAGAACTCTTCCTAATCTTTTCATTATTCCTCGTTCATCCTTACATTCCTTTCTATAAGATATAATCTTCGTTTTTAATTCTGTCATACAATGATTTTCCACACATTCGTCTGAGGGAGCGCATTTCAACAGCGTTCATCCTTCCTTTGCCAGTTCCATGTTTCGCTTCCATACATTTGTGTCGGTAGCGTTGTGAACCGCTAGCTTGGCTTCCATGGACATATTTATATTTGCAATCACTCTGTTCAAAGTACCATTTATTCTATTCCCTGCATTCACTCTTCTCTCAATATCCTTATACATTTTTCCATCCCTTGTGAACATGCTTCCTAGATATAAAAATTCGTGCACCTGTTCCAGGGATTCATTGTGTACGATAATCTTGCATTCTGTCATATCTTTCTCTCTTTCAAACACAGTTTTCACATTGCATAGTTGATAATTTATACTTCTGATAACACAAGCTCTATCCATTTATCGTTTACCTCAATTTGTTTACCTCATTCGATTATTTTATAAACAGGTTATCAAGAACAATTAAACATATCATTTTGCATTCTGATACAACTGATATTGATACAACTGGCATAAAATTCATGCTGAAATATGTAATACATTTTTGTTATGCGAGAATGTATAAATAAAACAAACTATATTGCAAATTTTTGTCCGCCTCCGTAGCGTAATGGTCAGCATGCTCGCCTACCGTTCTGGAGGTCCCGGGTTCGATTCCCAGGGGGGTTTAATAAATATAAGTGATTTTTTCACTCTAATATTTATTCAATATTACACTGGACTGGTACCTGAAGTGGAGGGCTGATCACCTTTCCTTCATGTGTAATCGATCGAGATAACACTGCGTTTATATGAAGCAGTGCCGTATGCACCATTGGGGTGCGGTAAGGGATTTATTATTATTTTATTATATTGCAAATATTGAACTCGTTTTCTCAATTACTTTGTTTGAAAACATAGCTACCATTATGCTACTTTCTGCAGGGCTAGGCAAAGAGAATAGCACGCCTTGCCACTCTGTCTTTGCAAACATTCTTTGCCTCTTCCACATTCATTCATCTCCCCGCATACCCTGCCGATTATTCCGATTACTCATTTTCAAGTATTTGAAATACTTGATCATATCAAGTTTCTTTGTCAAACCCTTATACACACTCTAATGGTGCATAGGGCACTGCATCATATAAACGCAGTGTTATCTTGATCGTTTAACATGTGAAGGAAAGGTAATCAGCCCTGCGCTTCAGGTACCAGTCCAGGGTAATATTAAATGAACAGAGTGAAAAAATCACTTATTTTTATTTGACCCCCCCGGGAATCGAACCCGGGACCTCCAAAATGGTATCTGAGCGTGCTGAATATTACACTACGGAGGCGGACAAAATAAAAACATAAATATAATACATGATTTTTGGATCAACCAAATTACTTTGACCTTCCCAGTCATTTCTGTGTCATTTCTAGTGGTGTGTTTTGACTGCTACTTAGCGATATCGCTATTACCAATATCACCATGTCAAGAGACTAGGATACACTACCTGTTACCAGATACTAGTCTGCTAACCAGACTAGTTCATGCTCCTCATATCTCGTACTATGCGCCGCCGCGGTACGCTAAATTATTTAATATCGCAATATCTGTGATCCTTCGTATCTTCGAGTATTTCCGAACCCGATGAGTCCTGAGCGGAGCGATATTTAACACGCCATGACTGACATCGACATGTATATTTGTCTCTTTTCATCATTCGTATCTAATAATCCAATAGACTAGGAAAGAGATAGCTTTACAATATACAATGCAAAACGACTGACCGGCAAGTCATTGATAAGCTAAAATTAGTTTTATGTTTTATGAGTGACAATGTTTCAAACCAATGTAACCACCGATAGCGGTGGTTACATTGGTTTGAAACAGATTTGTGAGATTTGACTAGTGGCTAGTGACTAGTATATTGTACGTATTACAGCTCCATACAAGTATCATGATATAATGATCTCTTGATGTATCATAGTATTTGTACCTGTGATTGATATACTAGAAACACCTCTAGTCATTTCTGACACCGCCATTGAAAGTTCCCCGTATTAGTTTTTATTGATCGATATTCTCACTTCATAGTATGCATGAAGTCTTGGTTACTCACGTTACGCAAGTTAGTTTAGTTAGTTTTTTAGTTAATAATCCAGTGTCTGATAAAATAAAAATAACAAAAACATCTATATCCTTTAAGATTTTTATGTATGTTTTTCCTTCTCTTTCTAGATCTTCCAGGATGCGTAAGCTTAAAGGGGGGGCCGTCAAGGAAACTGCCAAGCAGAAGAAGCAGAGGAAGGAAGACTTCGCCAAAGTGCGTCAGCAGATCCCGACCATAGTCCTGCCATCATTGGCTATCATTGTCATGCTCATCGGTCTGTATGTCTACTTCAAGACCAGACCTCCGAAGATGCTGTACGAAGACTGAGCTGACTTTGCCGCGACCCCTCAGATGTATGACCACGCAGACATCAAACAGTTCCTCATAAAACTTTCCTCTCACATTTTGGACGGGTGTTTTATTACGGCTGCGGACCGCTGGCGACGGGATTTGATAATTGTGTACATACAGTTTAGAACTCAGCAAAGATTGGTATATAATATTCACATAAAAACATGAAATAATTCCTTCTTTTCCGACTTTGAAATAAGGCCGGCGCAGAAGGTAAAAATATGCTTCCCGTCCTTAAGCATCAATCGACCGAACGGGTAGATATATACCTTTCCAGTCCGAAGTGTGTTAATACAGAAATGATTTAGATATGAAAATTTAAAAAAAAAACAAAGCACAGGCATACTTTTTTGTCCTCAAGAAACTAGAAGCCAATGACTGCGAGAAAAAGTGGACTTTATTGAAACACCTTGTATCTTTTATGACGCTTATTCTCGAAGAATCAGGAATCAATGGCTATTTGGATCACCTGATAAGACTACTTCTATAGGCAGAGCTCTGCACCTCATCATCTGAAAGTTTGAATAGAAGAGAGAAGGAACAGCGCCTCTCACAAATATATATACAGTTTCCGTGGATACAAGCTGGTTTATCTGAAATATCCAGCCACCAAAATCAATAATGGTGTTAAAATACAAAATACATCTATCTAAAAAACTATTTTCCAATGAACTTCTAGCTAGCTCGAATCACATACAGATTTGTCATTCACAATGAGGATTGCCTGTATATCTAATTTAAAAATTTCTTATGAAGTATAGTATGATCTAAGATAAATGTTTCCACAAAGATTAAAAAAAAAACGGTGTTGTTGAACCTTATATATATATATATATATATATATGTATAATGTGTGTTCAAATTTCTCAGTTCTGCTAACTAGTACGCATTCCTATTTTTGTAGTACAATATTTTTTTTTGAGCTTTGGGTGTTGTGGTTAGCTGATACTTCAAAACTTGACATGCAAAATTCTTCAATTCTATTAAAAAAATATTTTTTAAAGTATATGTCTACAAAAAAAATAGCACTATGTTCTGATTTTAACGGTTCTTTTAAATTTTAGTTTGTCAGTCTATCGTGGCTGACACTTATATACCTTATTTTAACTTCATTTTTTCAGCTGTCAGGCAGATGTGATGAATAAGTTCATAAATCGTTATTAACACAACCTCATGCTAGCACCGACAACGCAGTTGACTTGGCCCCATCTTTTGATTACTTCCGAATGCACCGTGACGGTTTACCATGTCTGACATATGAAAAAACTCAATAATTTGCCTTAAAACTATATCAAAATAAATACAAGTATTGTACATACCTTTTTGAAAATTTTACGCAAATCCCATTGGCAGTCAATGTGTTAATATTGCACAATGTGATCCAACATTTTTTTTTTTGTTATGAATCATTTTCGTTTTTATTTTAATTGAAAAAAGGAAAAGGAATCAACATGATACGTGATTAAAACTTTTTGATAGAACTGTTGACAAATGTTGGCGTTCAGTAGTTTAGCATTTGTACTGCAAGTAATATGACATGTTTTATATTGCGGTTTACCTCTTTTATTTGGCCTCTCTATCTTTTCTTTATAATAGACCGTCAATTTCCTCAACTGTATCTGTAAACGGTGTCTCGATGTATGGAATAAATTCAATCCTTATTAAAATATAAATGTTAATGACATCTTCTATATTTTTTTGACATGCCAAAAGTTTAAATCTTTTTTGTTGTTTTTGTTTTTTTACACATGCGTATAATAAAACCCTTATCCGCACCCCAATGGTGCATAGGGCACTGCATCATATAAACACAGTGTTATCTTGATCGTTTACACATGAAGGAAAGGTGATCAGCCATCCGCTTCAGGTACCAGTCCAGGGTAATATTGAATAAATATGACAGTGAAAATATCACTAATATTTATTTTACCCCCCTTGGGAATCGAACCCGGGACCTCCAGAACGGTAGCCGAGCATGCTGACTATTACACTACGGAGGCGGACAAAATATATCCGTTTATGCACTCTTTTGTGTGTTCAATTTTTGTTTTCCGAAGAGTTTTTAAACATTCCAATGTTTAAGTGTCGTTTGACAAATCCAGAGTCACCTGATATTCAAAATGAGATTCAATCTAGCGAGAATAGTGTAATTTGTCTAGTTTATGGTATACTTTAATTGCACGAGTGTCTAAATTACCGATTAATCTAAAAGTGCTGAAGATATATATGCCGTAATATTAGCGCTACTAAAAAATATTATTACTTTCGCTTTTTGGTAGTTTATAAAAGAATATTGAATGCTAAAAATGTAAATAAGAAATATTGTAAATAAATTCTTAAATATTCACAATTTGTTACGTTTGCATTTCGCTATAGATTCGAATCGTTTGAGGGGTAGATACGATTGCATTCTGCTGTTTGATGTTGTACTAATCCTTTTAAATGTCTAGTTGTAAGTTTTTTTGTTCATTTTTTATTATGATTTAAAAGATTTCAATGACTCCGATATCAGGGTATAGATATGTTAATTTTGCTGCTGCAAAATTTAATATTTAATTTTAAGTAGTGCTTCTTTCAAGAAATGCACTTAGCTCTTAATAATATGTACTTAATGCATGCATAATTTAAAGGCGGAGACGGACCGGAGCATTTTGTCATAACAAAACATCGTAACATCACTCGCGGCGAGCATGTTGCGTTATGACGTTATGGCATTGCTGACTGACTGCGATCAGCGCTCTCTAGTGGCCTTGTGCGCAGTGTTGCCATATGTCACACCAAAAAATCTGAAAATCTGAATCAATAACCCAAAATCTGTATGAATCTTTGCCACATTGCATTCGTACTGTAGTTAAAATGTCTGACGACGAAGACGTGATTCTTGGTTCTGTGATTTCTGTTTGGGGAATTTCCCACAGATTGGCAACCCTGTACTAACCTAAAATTGCATCCGACTTCGGATGGAGCAGTGGGAAGGAGCGGCGAGCAGCTCGGTTTGGTGTACCGACTGCCTGAATGCTCGCATCGTAAAATGTTACGTTACGACGAAATGCTCCGGTCAGTCTCCGCCAAGATGTCACGAAAACTGGTAGCCTGTTGGGATTTGAAATGAGGATTTTTTTATAATTAAAATAAATACTTCTTCCCTGTCGTTCTTCTCATTGCTGAGGGTTGTGAACTTCCTCTCTTTTTATCCTCAAAACAATTTTCCTCCCATGACCATTAACTTTTCGAGACTATCATCGTTTCTTCAGGCGATGTGTCCAAAAAAACTGAAGGACTCATCTCATATAGACGGAGGAAAGTCTGCCATCTACATTTAGCTTATTTAAGATTTTTTAACAAAAAATACCTGTTTCTTGTAAATCAACATAAAATGATATGCGGTAGAATTATCCTTTACTAATCTGCAGTGTTTGAACTACTATTTCGATTGAATGCCTATTTTGTTGACATGTAGATGATAAAACTAGATAATAAAGAAGAATATGTATCATGATTAGGGAATTAAGGTTTTTATGTCTAAATTCTATTACCATATTATCGGTGAATCTATGCTTACTAACCGGTAATTTGGGTAAATTATCTCTCAATTTTTTAAATATTTTTTTCAATATCACATATTTTTAAGTTACATTTGGTTAAGATATTTGCAGAGGGACAGGATTTATCACAACTTTGGATAATATTTTGCCTCACAATATTTGAATGCGTAATTTTTTTTGCTTACAAATTCTGGATTTGATCCGCTTAGATAGATTCATA
Source organism: Brachycentrus maculatus (assembly GCF_059751285.1). Classification (NCBI taxonomy): domain Eukaryota; kingdom Metazoa; phylum Arthropoda; class Insecta; order Trichoptera; family Brachycentridae; genus Brachycentrus; species Brachycentrus maculatus. The sequence goes on from NW_028281467.1 coordinate 370,135, forward strand.
CTAAGATATTTTAAATTGATATCTCACATTTAAATCATGAACAATATGGAAGTCTGGGCTTACAACATTTCATGGAGGTTTCTGCAAATACAATCTTACTAATTTCAACCAAAGATGTTTCCGGAGAAGTAGCATATAAAAAAATATTTTTAATTCAAGCATAAATGCTTCAATTAAAATTTTGTTATATTTATATAACTTCCGGAATTTGAGTACATATTGTGTTAGTCAATCATGTGAAGAACGGTTACACAATGTATAAAGTTGTGATTAAAGCAGCCAATGACATGTCGTAAGCCCTGTGAATATCTATATTCTAAATCTATTTTGAGATCTCAATAAAAAAAAAACTGAATATTATTCTTAATAAGTAAGAATTGTATATTAACGCATTGTCGTCTTAGGGTCGTATACTAATCAAAGTGATCTAATCATAAGTAATCCCAAATCCAATTCTGATCTGTACAATGTTTTTTGGTCTCTCGCGCTCTACCAAAAGTAAGCAAATAGAACACTTGTATTTGTCTCCCGATCTCTATCAACAGTATGTAAATGACGCTTTTGAGCATTTCCCGCAAAAAATGTGTTAATATTATTGGAAAATCATTTTTCAATCTTTTTTCCGTCCTCACTATTGCTAGTACAATGGTAATCATTTATCAGTAATCTGGCATGTCCTGATCATGATACGTGGGTGTATATTAATTTAGAATATTAATACTATATGTACTAAGAGTGTTGTACTATCAGAAAATGCACAATATTTTAAGTAATTAATATCTAAATATAAATAAGTGTAGTTTTAAGGTCACTAAGTGTTAGAATTACTTGTTGGTTTTATTTATTTGGCATTAACTTTGTGGAATAACATGATTTAAATATAAAAATAAAACACAGTATGTATAAGACCACTTTCTTCATAAAATACTTGTATAAGATCTTATGCAGAGTTGATACAACTGATCAGTTAGTATGTATAGTAATAATAATAATAAAATAAAACCCCTATCCGCACCCCAATGGTGCATAGGGCACTGCTTCATATAAAGGCAGTGTTATCTCGATCGTTTTACACATGAATGAAAGGTGATCAGCCCTCCGCTTCAGGTACCAGTCCAGGGTAATATTGAATAAATATGACAGTGAAAAAATCACTTATATTTATTTTACCCCCCTTGGGAATCGAACCCGGGACCTCCAGAATGGTAGCCGAGCGTGCTGACCATTACACTACGGAGGCGGACTATGTATAGTAAACCCTCCTAAAACGTTGAGATAAGTACCGCGTTTTCGGAGAAAATGTTATAGAGCGTAAATGGTTTTATAATGACTTATTTCAGTCATTTCAGCTAGTTAAAATGTAAAAATAAAATTGAAAACATTAAGCCTTATAACATTCCCTCTGATAACGCGGTACCTAACTCGACGTTATCCACCTGATGATGAGAACATCTCTAGTTGCGTTTACATTAATAATCTTAAAAAAGTGGTCTTGTATAAGTGTTTTGTTTTTATATTTAAATCATCACGTTTATTGTCGATATGATAAAGCAGTTTATTAAAGCGTAGGAATGTTTTGTTGAATATTGATTATTTAAAATGTTTACTATTAAGTTTGCTTTGGTGTTTGATTTTCTTATTATATAAATGTTGCATTTATCATTTTTATTTCTTGGTGTTTTGTAAATGAGAGAACTTATTTGTAATAAAATATATAATGATACAAGTGTTTTATTTATTTTTATAGTGTTAAATATGAATTGATGAGTGAAGAAAGGATAGTAGAACATATCGCTCACTCCTTTCAAGAACGTCATAAATCAAAAATCGTCAATTTTCAGTTGTGCATGTTTTCGGAATGCCTAGAAAATGTTCTATATCCCAGCAAAAGCGGCATATTTTTAACTTAATATTTACCCGCTACAGGGCAGAAAATGTTGTTTTTGCATTTTGAAGAAAAGGTATTGATTGAATATTTTTTTTAATAAACTTAATATTTTTCAAATGGGGAAAAAACCTTCAGGTTTTACCTAAAAAGATCTGTTACACAGTTAAAAGTTCAATAAGTGGCTTGATATTTATTTTTAATACATTGTGTTATATTTTTAAACTTTAAAAACGTTCTCCTGAAAAATTCAGTTTTTTTATTTATGACGTTCTTGAAAGGAGTGAGCGATATGTATAAGGCGAATGTGGTTGGTAATAGAACCGGAGAAAGACTGCGGAAAACTTGGCGTGATCAAGTATTTTAAATACTTGAAAGTGGTCAGGTCAGGAGTTGGAATATTCTGAATTATGTAGTATGAGGAGATGCATGAATGTATAAATGGAAGACATGAAGGTTGTTTGCAAAGACAGATTGGTGTGGCGTTCTATTCTCTCTGCGGAGAAGTGGCGTGATGGTAATTTAGTTGGTGTCTTAAAAATATCAGTATATCAAAAGCTAATTCATACAATACAATAAAAAAATTCTCATAATATTTTATATGTCGTTCACTCCTTTCAACAACGTCATATATAAAAAAAACTTGATTTTTCAGAAGATCGTTTTTAAAATTAAAAAATATAATAAAATGTATTAAAAATAAATATAAAGCCACTTTTTGAACTTTTTAATGTGCAACAGAACTTTTTAGGTAAAACCTGAAGGTTTTTTCTCCATTTGAAAAATATTTTGTATATTTAAAAAAATAATCAAACAATACCTTTTCTTCAAAATGCAAAAACAACCCTTTCTGCCCTGTAGCGGGTAAATATTAAGTTAAAAATATGCCGCTTTTGCTGGGATATAGTACATTTTCTGGGCATTCCGAAAACATGCTCAAATGAAAATGGACGATTTTTTATAAATGACTGTTGAAAGGAGTGAGCGACATATTTAAAGTTGATATCTACAGGTACCTACAGTATTCGCGGTGACCGGAATTGCTTGCTGGCCGACATTGCCCCATTCTCCCCTAATTTGTACGTATATACACAAGGAGTACCTATATATTTTCGAGATAATGTCAGATCTATTTACTCTCAAATTTCCGCACGATTTCCGCACATACTTGCGGCCTGAGGTTTGACTAACTTTCGACAGTTGTGGCGACCTTTACACTTAACTCGACTTGTAGAATATAACGTAATAACGTATCTCCACACTACATACTAAGACTTGGAAGTGTGCTACATACTCTCTATAAAATATTTAAATTGGGCGATCGAGTTTTTAACTTAATTCATGGAAATAAAATGTGGATGTCCTCACCAAAACGTTACATTTCTATTATAGATGATTTTACGTAATCAGGAATTCTAGCTTGTTTTTACAATAGCCAAAACGTAACAATTTTTTGTTCCGTTTTGGCGCGATTTAATGATTTTATATCGATTTAACACAGTATTGGTGACGTTTTGTCGCAACTTTAATTAATATTTCGAATGAATACAGTAAGCAGGACATATCGCTCACTCCTTTCAACAACGTCATGTATAAAAAAAACTTGATTTTTAAGCAGATCGTTTTTAAAGTTTAAGAATATAATATATCAAAAATAAATATCAAGCCACTTATTGAACTTTTTACTGAGCAACAGATCTTTTTAGGTAAAACCTGAAGGTTTTTCTCTATTTGAAAAATATTAAGTATATTTTAAAAAATAATTAAACAATACCTTTTCTTCAAAATGCAAAAACAACACTTTCTGCCCTGTAGCGGGTAAATATTAAGTTAAAAAATGACACTTTAGCTTGGATATAGTACATTTTCTGGACATTCCGAAAACATGCACAAGTGAAAATAGTCGATTTTTGATATATGACGTTGTTGAAAGGAGTGAGCGATATTTGAATTTAAAGGATTTTTTTGAGTAAATGTAACTTTTTTGTGAGGACCTCCAGAAATCGGGTCTTTGAATAATGATTTTGATATAATAAATAGATATACTTATACATACACAGAACCAGCAGATAAAAGTTACAACTTGAAATAATTAATATGTTAGACCAGTACCGAAGTGAAACTTCTTAACAAATAAAGAATAAGTGAAATTTAGTGTGAGCATCTCGAAAGAAATACATACAACAATACAAACTTAGCATAATAACTCTTCAAGGAAATAATTAAACAATCACAGAACAATCAAACAATGGAAATAGGAACAGAGGAAGAGCGATGAAAACTCGGCATGACCAAATTCATCAAACACTTGAAAGAGGTCAGGTCAGGAGTCGCAATAATCGGTGGGTATGTATGAGGAGATGAATCAATGTTTAAGAGGCAAATAATGTTTCCAAAGACAGATCGGTGTGACGTTCTATTCTCACTGCCTACTACTGCGGGTAATACATGAATGTGGAAGAGGCGAAGAAAATTTGCAAAGACAAATAGGTGTAGCGTTCTATTATCCCTGCCTGCTCCTGCGGAGAAGCGGCGTGATACTTAGTTATTTTCAAAAATCTGCATTTATGTTTATGTAGAAAGATTACTAATAAAAACTCATGAATATTGATATTCCAGTTAAGTTTTTAAATGTATTTAGTAAGCATCTTCTTCTTCCTGGCTCCATCCCAACTCATTATCTATGTAGACTGTTAGATTCAGCTCTCCTCTTCCTCAGGTTGTAGGCCCTTTTATCATGGACAACGTCACCTAGGCCTTCGTATCATGTTGTCTCTCTGCAGCATCCATGAATTCTTTGCTTTTCATCTACATGTTATTCGAGGAAGATCCACGACAATTGCCTGGTTCACAATATGATAAGTAATCATAATTATCCTATCTGGGACTTGTGCTCAGAAGAGAAAAGTACAAGCTACTGCAACTGATCATCAAAGGTAAGATCGAGGGTCCAAGAGGTGTCGGAAGAAGGCGGATCTCCATAATATACACGGGTGGACAGGAGTACAGAGCGTCGAGGAGCTGTTTTGGACTGCCCAAAATAGGGACACTTTCTCCCAAGTGATAGTCAACATCGGGAGGACCCGACACGTAAAGAAGAAGAAACATCTCTACCCGAGAAAAAGTAGATTGAATTCTTTTGCGAGCCCTTTTCTGTTATTCTGAGAACATACTATAAATCATATTTGTAACAATGTATTTTTTTTCAAAGGCCAAGGTGTAAATTTTGCGTTTTATTATTTAACGACCTGTGAATTTTATTAAGCCGCGATATGTGTGCGAATTTGGGTTCTTGTGTAAGTACCTATTCTCGAAATATAATAGAAAAATTACGACATTTTTTGTTGTTGTTTCACTTATGTTTTATTTATATACTTAAATGCTTATGCACGATTTGGCCTCTAATTACAAACAGTTGTATAAGGTACAAATCTTGTCCAGAATCATAAGTCTGTTTTTAATTGATTGAAAGATATTGCTTCTTAGCAATAAGCAAGAAATTTAAAAAAAAATGTAGTCAAAATAAATCATATCGTAAACAAAAGTGGAGTCCGCCTCCGTGGTGTAATGGTTAGCATGTTTAGCTACTGTGCTGGAGGTCCCGGGTTTGATTCACAGGGGGAGGGGATGAAAATATATATTAGTGATTTTATACTCTAAAATTTATTTAATATTACCCACGATTGATCTCTGAAGCGCAGGAGTGCCTTGCATTCATTCACAGGCGGCATGACGTATTTGGGTAGACGCTCGACTGCGAAACTGGCGTCTCGGGTTCGATTCCCGCCAAGGGCAAAATGAATTCAAGAAAGATTTATTTCCAATTGGTCTGGGCGTTTTTGGTGTATTTTTCATATTTACCTTCCCTATCCTTACTATCCTACCTGCAGACAAGCCTCTAAGGCTTTGCGGGTTATTCTTTTAAAAAATGTAAATAACGATCAAGATAACACTGCGCCAATACGATACAGAGCCCTATGCACCATTGGGTATGGATAAGGGTTAGAAGAAAAGAAAAATAAATATCATTAGAATAAATGATTTGTATTTTTTTTAAAGACGACATTTTACTAAATCGGTTTTAGCGAAAGATCGGGGAATAGGTTCCGGAATGTGAATATGCAAAAAGGAAATAAAAATGCAAAGCAAGTCAAAGCCATCGCGGAATACTGAAAATCTTTTGTAACAAAAACGAAACGGCCTTGTATAATCATGTACAATGGCCAATTTACACAGACAATGGCTCCTACCCTGTAACGGTATAATAATGACTAAAAATATAATTATTTTCCGCCAGTACCTACTCTAATGAACACCGAAATAAAATAAAATAATTGAACGTTGCCCAAAAGCTATCACAGTTTGAAAAGATACTTTTTAAAGCTGGAACGATGTAAATTTTAAAGAAATATGTATTATCGTATCGCGGGAAAACAGCTAGACTTGAAGAATAGAATAATCGATTACAAAAATTCATCAAATGGAATAATTCGAATGTTAATTCAAGTAATTCCGTTTGATCATTCATTAATTCGCCTGATTTAAAGATTAATTCGTCAGAAAGGTTGATGATTCATTAGTCATTCTGCTAATAATTGAAATAATTGAACGTTGCCCAAAAGATATCACAGTTTGAAAAGTTTTTAAATAAAAATTGAAACGATGTAAATTTTAAAGAATTGTGTATTATCCTAACGCGCGCAAACAGCAAGACTTGAAGAATAGAATAATCGGTTATGAAAATTTAACAAGTGGAATTATTCGAATGGTAATTTAAGTAATTCCGTTTGATCGTTCATTAATTCGTCTGATTTACTGATTGATTAGTCAGAATCGTTAATAATTAATTAGTCATTCTGTTAACATTAATTGAAACAATTTAACATTGCCCAAAAGATATCACTGTTTCAAAAGTTACTTTTTAAGGTTGGTACGATGTAAATTTTATAGAAATATGTACCTATTATCATATCGCGGAAAAACAGCTAGACTTAAATAATAGAATAATCGGTTTTGAAAATTTAACAAGTGGAATAATTCGAATGGTAATTTAAGTAATTCCGTTTGATCGTTCATCAGTTCGCCTGATTTACTGATTGATTGGTCAGAATCGTTGATAATTCATTAGTCATTTTGCAAATAATATAAATAATTGAACGTTGCTAAAAAGCAATAAAGAAATGTTTGAAATGTTCCTTTTAAAAGTTGGAACGGTATAAATTTTAAAGAATTAATCGTATCGCGGGAACAGCTAGACATAAATAGTAGAATAATCGGTTATGAAAATTTAACAAAAAAATAATTCAAATGGTAATTTAAGTAATTCCGTTTGATCGGTTATCAATTCGCCTGATTTAATAATTAATTTGTCAGAAAGGTTGATGATTCATTAGTCATTCTGTTATTTACAAAACGACTTCCTGTTCTCAAATTTCAGACCAACCAACCTTGAGGAATCGAAGGTTATTTGAATTTTAAATACAAAGAGGGTGGATAAAAATGATCGATATAAAGAAGCGATTATGATGAGAGTGTAATATGAATGTGGGTATAAAAAGGTTTTTATTTAGTGACCTCTCAACATAGAGGAAAAATGTTATGGAAGTCTAGGAATCTACAGGGATTGCGACATTTCATAAGGTTGTTTACGTGATCACTTTATACACGTGTAACATTCACCATTCTACCCATGATTGACAATCACACAACATAAAATGCCAAACTCTTTTCTAGTAGAACGGAAGGTCTGATGACGACAGTCAACAGTCCGGCTTCTCCTGGGGAGTTTTACGTGGTTTCCCCCCAGCAATGAGCAAATGCTGACAAGTTCCTGATTGGCCCACACTAGATTATCCCTCCTGTTCCCAACACAAATTAAAATAAAACAGCTTTTTTAGTTAGAAGAAACAAATATCTACTTAATGATCTATCGAACCCGGGGCCTTCGGCACGGTAGCTAAACACGCCAACCACTACACCATGGAGGCAGACAAATTACTAACTAAAAATAATTTTATAAAAAAAAACATTGATTTGGCTGTCACTTTGTGGTAATGTCTTTCCATTTTTAATTTAAATTTTACTCGGAAAATGCCGCTATTTCTTAAAACCGCATACGGTGTATGAAATTGTTGCGGAATGCATCGAAATACGTATCCCAATAGAATTGAAGAAACAGTGGTATTTACCAAGTAAAACTTTAATGAAATAATTTAAAACAATATTTTCGATTACTTTCATGGCATTGTTAAGTTATTAGTCGTTTATTCGCGTCACTTTAAAACAAATCTATTTAAAAAAATATATAAGAGTGGAATGTTCCCAGTCAAAGAAGGTAGGGAAAAGAGGGGTTAATTGGATGAAAAGTTTCGTAATTACCATATTTTGCTTAAAATATCTTTGTAGCTTCTTTGGGACGATTTAAAAGGAAATAATTCATTTAAAAGAGGAAGCTGGGATTGAAAATAATTGTCTTATGAAATTTTAAATAATTAAAAAGTTTCAGAAACAAACAAGGAGACAATGAAAACGCCAAAAAAACAACCAGAGACATTTCAATTATAAAACTGTGTTCTTTCTTAAGTTTAATAAAAAACACTTTAGGTAAAGACAACTGAAAACTTTAAAAGAGTGTACTATGCCATTGTTCGCCCCTGACTATATATAGTATGGCATTGTTGGATGACGGAAACATATAATAATGCTTTAAACCCTATAAAAATAATTCAGAAAATAGTCATTAAAATCATTTAAAAAAAACATAACCAACAAAATTATTCACGACATTTTGAGTGTGTCCAAATACTCGTTGATAAATCTGGATTATCTCCAGTTAGGAGTTATTCAATACATTATTTTTGACATCTTAAAATAGATGAAGAAGAATATGGAAGTCTGGGGATTTACAGGGCTTACGATCGTCATAGGCTTGGATTTAGTGATCACTTTACACACGTGTAACATTCACCAATTCTACCCATGATTGACAATCATACTACTCAAAACTTTGGAACGTTTAGATATATTGATTATTATACAGTATGTGCGAGTTTACAGCAGCCATCTATGTTGGAATGAGGAAATGATGTAAAAAAAATAGCTCCCAATTGGAGGTAATCCAGATTTGTGAATAAGTATTTAGACACACTAAAAAATCTGTAAATTATTATTTTCAACATTCCAAGTACCTAATGTAGAAATAATAAAAAAAACAGCAATTTCTTCAACTATAAAAGGCAATTAATATTTTGATTTTAAGAAAACTCAAAATGTAATACCAAACAATTATAAAAGTAAAATGAAGATATACAAGACATGTGTTTGACCAATAGCCACTTATGGGATTGAAGCAAGAGCAGATACTTCTAGAACAAAATCTCGGCTTCGAACCTCCGAGATGAAGACTGTCCGATCATTAACCGGAAACACATTGCGAGATCGAGTAAGGAACACCGACATCCGGAGCATGTGACAAACGGAGGACATCGTAAGGTGGGGACGACAACAAAGGCGATACTGGAATGTGTATAAGCATAATGTCAGCAGACAGAGTTCCACGTATCGCTCTTCAAGGAAACCCTGAAGGACGCAGACCCCCAGGCAGACCTCCAAAAAGGTGGATTGATACTATTGATAGCTGGAAGTAACATCCCAAGAGCGACAGGCGGAGGCACAAACAGATCCTTAGGATCTACAAAAAGAAGAAGAAGAAGAAGAAGAAGAAGAAGATTTTTTTTATGTCTGTTGAATTCAATCTTGGCTGCAGAATTCAGACAGAACCGGGTTATACAATTAATTGTATTTGTATTTTATTTAAACTATACTCCTTGGCTTGTGCATTTGTGTATTGTATAATTTAATTGTACTCGATTGTTGAAGCACTATGCAGAATGTATGGAATTGTAGCATTAGAAATGAAGGATGATTTACTGCCATAGACAACCCCACAGAATTCAGAGCGATATATGCACAATATTATAGTCTCTTCCGTGTATTATTCATATTATAGTTCGTTCACTTAAATTCACATTTAATCAAAATGTTTAGCCAAATAATTTTAATTACCTTTTTTGCAAAACTGTGTCTAAATATAAACATAGATGTAGAAGAATATGTCAGTTTGGGGATTTTCAGGGCGTTTGACATATCCATAGGCTGATTAACCTCTAAACTGCGTGGGTAGAATGGTGAATGTTACTCGCATGTAAAGTGACCACTTAACCAGTCTATGATAGGTCGTAAGTCCGATAAATATCCAGACTTCCATATTCTTCTTCATCTATGTTGAGATGCCAAGTACCGCAAAAGTAAAATCAAACGAACGGAGTATACGAATACTAAATACAATAATACCAAGCATAATTTCGACCATGGAACGGGAAAAAGCTCTAAACGCCATTTTTAGACTGAATCCCAATTAAAATTGTTAAATATATTATTTTGTTCGCCTCCGTAGTGTAATGGTCAGCACGCTCGGCTACCGTTCTGGAGGTCCCGGGTTCGATTCCCAGGGGGGTTTAATAAACATAAGTGATTTTTTCACTCTAATATTTATTCAATATTACACTGGACTGGTACCTGAAGTGGAGGGCTGATCACCTTTCCTTCATGTGTAAACGATCGAGATAACACTGCGTTTATATGATTCAGTGCCCTATGCACCATTGGGTGCGGATAAGGGTTTGAATGAATAAACATAAAAGCATATTTTATTGTTGTTCGTAAGCTAGATCCATAATTAATATTGTAAGTTAAAAAATAAACTTTTTCTTCTAATAATAAATAAATATTTTATTGTTTATTATTGAAATGCCTTATTTTTAAACGATCGAGATAACATTGCGTTTATATGAAGCAATGCCCTATGCACCATTGGGGTGCGGTAAGGGTTTTTTTATATATATAAATATATATATATATATATATATATATATATATATATATATATATATATATATATATATATACATATATATATATGTATATATATATATACATACATATATATATATATATATATATATATATATATATATATATATATATATATATATATATATATATATATATATATATATATATATTTATATGTGTATATTTATGTATACATACTTATATATGTATTTTTTAAAAATTGTATTGCTTTTTTAAGTTTCGTACTCACATTTCTTGGCATTTTGTATTCATTCATTTTGTATTCATATATATATAAATATATATATATATATATATATATATATATATATATATATATATATATATATATATATATATATATATATATATATATATATATATATATATATATATATATATACATATATATATATGTATATATATATATATACATACATATATATATATATATATATATATATATATATATATATATATATATATATATATATATATATATATATATATATATATATATATATATATATATATATATATATATATATATATATATATATATTTATATGTGTATATTTATGTATACATACTTAAATATGTATTTTTTAAAAATTGTATTGCTTTTTTAAGTTTCGTACTCACATTTCTTGGCATTTTGTAAAGTAAAACAACAACTTGTATAATTTTTATAATTTTGTTCCACTATTATTTTGATTTAGCAGTGACCGGGTTTCTTTGTTACCGACATCATTCGACTGGTCTGATAAAGTCGGTGACGGCGAAATTCAGTCACTAGTTAGAAAAAAAAGAAAATAACTGTATACGAGTATTTGTTGTCTTTGTTACCGAAATCATTCGACTGGTCTGATAAAGTCGGTGACGGCGAAGTATTATATTATACATATATAATTGAAGTGATAAATTTGAGGTTAATTGTAATTGCATTATAAGATTTTTTTAATAAAATCGATTAAAACGTCCAATTTGTTTGGTAAAAGGTCCAATTTGGTGTGTTTAACGTCAAATTGATTTGTCAAATGTCCGATTTGATTTGTTAATTGAATAATTAACTAATTTGAAGCGTATAAGCGTTGCTTGTATGTAATTGTATTTTTAAACATTCTATTTTTTTTTATAAATTACAATATGACGTTGTATTTCATTTGCAAAACGTCTAATAAATTTAATTCAACGTTCAATTTAATTTGTTAAATATCTAATTTTGTTTGTAAAACGTCCAAATTGAAGTGAAAAACGTGTATCGTTTTAAGTGTAAGCGTCGCTTTCGGCCTTTTCGCTTTCCAGCGACGTGAGGCTTGCCCATTATTGACTTATGGAACATACTTTACCATGGAATAATGTAAATCCCACAGGAGGAAGCTCAGGATGCATTTTGAGATTTCGTATTCCCGATGCTGGAGTACGAGAAGGGTTATCATACGAAACACAGACAATGTCTTCGCAAATAGTAGTTCTTAGTGACGTGGATTTTCAACCACACCCTAGCCAAAAGGAAAACAGCATTTTGAGTGTGTTTAAATGCTTGTTCACAAATATGGGCTTCACCGCTTGTGAGATATTTATATTGATATTATTTATTGACATGACATAGATGAAGAAGAATATGGAAGTCTGGGCATTTGCGGGGTTAACGAGCGTCATAGACTGATTTAAGTGATCACTTTACACTTACTTTACATTTTTTTTTAGGTAAAACCTGAATGTTTTTTCTCCATTTGAAAAATATTTAGTACATTAAAAATTTTTATTAAACAATACCTTTTCTTCCAAATGCAAAAACAACAGTTTCTGCCCTACACGGCAGAAAGTGTTGTTTTTGTTGTTTTATATTTTAAACTTAATATTTACCCGCTACAGCGGGTAAATATTAAGTTTAAAATATGCCGTTTTTGCTGGGATATAGTAAATTTTCTCGGCTTTCCGAAAAAATGCACAACTGAAAATTGTCGATTTTTTAAATATGAATATCATATATATGTGAGGAAAAGTAGAATTCAATCCAATAACCGCATTTAATTTTGTATATATTACCCAACAATTCAATATGGAATTCTACCAACTGTCTGCAGTTACAATAAATATTCCATATTCTTCTTTATCTACGTAGATATCATTATTGTTACATAAAACAAAATAAATTTAAAAGTTAAAAATAAATAAATAAATCAACTATTTGAAATATCACGGGTCGCCACTGTTCATTACTTTCGACATACGAACAGGTCGTGAAACCAATTTCTTCGCAAAGAGATACCTCCCTACATATTACATTTTACAATAATCATATTAAATAATATTACGAATGGATTGTGCGTTCCCGGCACGAAGTCATCGCTGACGGCAGATGAATAATATATCAGTGTAAAGGAAAATAGACAGCCATTTCTTACGGCTTATGGGAACATGGCATTATACACTGATTTAATTTAAATTTGATCCGTGTAATACGGTCTTCTCATGAATTTATACGATGTTTTATGGAAACATTGCTTCATCACACGAAGTCTGTGGACCAATCTATACCATAATCACGAAAGATTGTATATATATATATATATATATATATATATATATATATATATATATATATATATATATATATATATATATATATATATATATATATATATATATATATATATATATATATATATATATATATATATATATATATATATATATATATATATATATATATATATATATATATATATATATATATATATATATATATATATATATATATATATATATATATATATATATATATATATATATATATATATATATATATATATATATATATATATATATATATATATATATATATATATATATATATATATATATATATATAAGCTTAATAATAAAAATGAAAATGGTATTTTCTGGCGTTTCTCATGTGTGTGATTATAATCCAGGATTCGGATCTCACATACTAATATAAAAGTTTCTGCTTAATAAAAAGCTTCTATACATCTCACCAATAGATGTCTCTAGTGAAGTTCTAGTGATTCATGGACAAGGTTTCTAAATTGGTTCATATATATAGAACTTCCAAGAATTTGAGTAGTGTGGTTGTCAATAATGGGTAGAATTGGTGAATGTTACACGTGTGTAAAGTGATCACTTAAACCAGCCTATGACGGTCGTAAGCCCCGTAAATGCCCAGACTTCCATATTCTTCTTCATCTTTGATGAGATGTCAAAAAATAATATGAAAATAACTCCTGTAATTGGAGATAATCCAGATTTTGTGAACAAGTATTTGGACACACTCAAAATGTTGTAAATAAATTATCTGGTCAAATTATAAGCTTAATAATAAAAATGAAAATGGTATTTTCTGGCGTTTCTCATGTGTGTGATTATAATCCAGGATTCGGATCTCACATACTAATATAAGAGTTTCAGCTTAATAAAAAGCTTCTTTACATCTCACCAATAGATGTCTCTAGTGAAGTTCTAGTGATTCATGAACAAGGTTTCTAAATTGGTTCATATATATAGAACTTCCAAGAATTTGAGTAGTGTGGTTGTCAATAATGGGTAGAATTGGTGAATGTTACACGTGTATAAAGTGATCACTTAAACCAGCCTATGACGGTCGTAAGCCCCGTAAATGCCCAGACTTCCATATTCTTCTTCATCTTTGATGAGATGTCAAAAAATAATGTATAAATATATGTATGCCTGTATATATGTATTAAGGCCCAGTATTCGTATGCCAATTAACCCTTATTTTCCTTACCTTCATTGATGGGGAACAGACTTCCATATTCTTCTTCATCTTTGATGAGATGTCAAAAAATAATATATATATATATATGTATGCCTGTATATATGTATTAAGGCCCAGTATTCGTGTGCCAATTTACCCTTATTTTCCTTACCTTCATTGATGGGGAACATTCCACCCTAATTTAATATTTGAAAAAAATTTAAGAATTTTTGAAGAGTGACATGAAATTATGATTAATAACATGAAAATAATAATGTCATTAAAATAATCGAAAGTATATATTCAAATTTTTTTTTTAATTATTTTTTTTTTACTTGGTAAATACATACTACTATTTTTTAAGGGCCAGCATTTGTTTAGTCACAACTTAATTTTCTCTATATCCAGGTCTCATTTTACGCAATTATTTTTTTGACACTAATTTTGCATTAAGAAAATAAAGTTTTCTTCGAAATAATTAAATGACTTTGAAAAGGGAAGCGTTATTGAAATTTAAGGAATTTAAAAAAAATACAAAAATATACTTTTTCTTTAAACTCTAAAAAACAAAAAAATATCCAACTTGAATTATTTTAAAAAAAATTGGGCATGAACAATCATGTACCTTCCCGGTGGTCTCCGGTGGAATGAATTCTGTGTTTGCGAATATCACCTTAACTTATTCGTTAAGTATGTCAGCAATATATTGAGTTTTTATCCAAATACTTGTTAAATCTGGGTTTTCTTCACAAAGAAATAAAAAAAACTTTTATTATTGAATTATTGATTAAAGTATTGACGGATTTGGCCATTGATCGCGGAAATATTTATCGAACCAATAAATAAAAAATCACGCGTTTTAGTATTTAAAAGCCAAAACTGCTGAAGTTTTTTTAAATTATTTATTATATTGGAATTTGGAGACTTAATGCATTTAATACTTTTTTAAACTCCTGACCATTCATAAACTCAATTATTTTCAAAACCATATATTAGTTTCAAAGAAAAACATATTTTCGGTACAAAAAACGGTGTTTTAAGCAAAAAATGTAATTACATAAACTGTTACTTGGGTTTAAAGAAATTTTGTTGCGGGCTGTTGATTAAAACACTAATTTCCGATCACATTTGTGGAGGTCCTCACCAAAACGTTACATTTCCATTATAAATGATTTTAAGTAATCAGGAATTCTAACTTGTAAAATTGTTACATTTTGGTGCGATTTAATGATTTCGTATCGATTTAACGCAGGATTGGTCACGTTTTGTCGTCATTAAAACTTATCCTTTGAGTATTTTCCGTAAAATAATACTAGTTACTGCGTAATTAAAAAGTACAGTTATACCTCGTTCCTTGGAGATGGAATGCTCTGAGCTCTCAAAATTTAATGTAATTTGTCCCTGAAATACAAAATGTCGGAGAGCAACGGATCGTGCGAATATTAAAAGGACAGATTCACAGTAATATTATGGTACACAACCATTTTTGATTTAAATTCATGTAAACACGATCAGTTTTGAGAACTACAGATAAAGAGGTTCTCACCAAAACGCTACATTCCCATTATAAATGATTTTAAGTAATCAGGAATTCTAGCTTTTTCAAAATCCAAAATCATGGTTTTTGAAAGAGATGAATGTAGATCTGAGTGTGAAATATTGGTAAATGGGGAGATTTTGGAGCGGGTAGATGATTTCATATATTTGGGTAATATGTTTTCTAGGGATGGAAAGATTGATAAAGACATAGAAAGGAGAGTGAATGCTGGGAACAGAGTGAATGGTGCACTAAAATCAGTTTTAGCAAATAAAAATCTATCAGCGGAAGCGAATGATGAAATAAGGAAATAATGTAAGGCTGAGATAAGCATTATCGATAAAATTAAGAAAGGTGTGTTGAGATGGTTTGGACA
>NW_028281468.1:0-15000 GCF_059751285.1 Brachycentrus maculatus
CTGGCGTTTCTTATTCTGCCTCGTAGACTCTTGCCAGACATGCTTCTTGGAGTCTTCATTTCTGACACTCTAAGTGCGTTTTTTGTGCCAACGGTGTCCGCTCTACTTTCGATCCCATATGTCATGATGGGTCGGGCACAAGTTTTGTAAATCTTAACCCTTTCCGGTCCTATGTCGAATGTCATTCGACATTTTTTCTTCCTCAGTTTAGTGTTAAAATACAAGCAAACATATTTTTTTCTCACTCGTATTTAGTGTAAAAATATAATATTAAGAGACAAGATTGCATACATTCAAAATAAAAATAATTTTTTAACACAAGTGTAGTTTTATTTATAAAAAAACTTGGATGTATTGGTTTACCTTGTAATGCTGTTAATCTATTGTGGACCTAGTAGAATTTTTTAATTTTTTTTATGGACCGGAAAGGGTTAATTTCGCTGCCGATCTTCAGCACAGGATTTTTCCGTGTATAATTTTTCAGGCATCCTGAGATGACTGCAGCCTTGTTAACTTGCAGGTCCACTTGGACTGACTGCTTGTTGTTCTTGCAGGGATGTGTCCCGTGAAGTCCTTTCCGTCCGTGGACTTGGTCCGTGGACTTGGCGTGCTCCTCGCGAGCCGGAGAGTGGATCCCGTGCGACCCGGAAGTGGCTCACGGGAGCGTGGTTCGCGTGTCCTGCAAGAAGGCCCACTACCCGCTGGGATCTCTGCAGGACTTGGTGTGTCGCGACGGCCAGTGGGACAGGCCCGTGCCAGCCTGCCAGTGGGGTGAGGCATCACAACTTCTTTTACATCTTCTTTTTCCTGGCTTCCTCCCATAGATGAAGATGAATATACAAGTCTGGGCATTTATGGGGCTTTTTTTTGGGGTCAAGGGATCTTGCATCCCTTATGTCACTGCGAACATATTAGGTCTATTATGACTTCCCTCTGTATTACAGCTCACTGCCAAAGTGGTAGGAGCTTCACCTTCTCGGATTTATGGGGCTTATGAAAAAAAATATGGAAAACAACTCCTAAATACTTACTAAAATAAAACATGCTTTTATCAACACTTTGAATGTGTCCGAATACTTGTTCACAAATCTGGATTATCTCCAATTGTAGGAGTTATTATCAAATTATAAATAATATGATAAATAACTCCTAAGCTAAAATAAAAAAATGAAAAGGATATTTTCTTGCGTTTCTCATGTATGTGGTTATAATCCAGGATTATATATCTTTATTATATATATATATATATATATATATATATATATATATATATATATATATATATTTGAGAATTTGAGTAGTGGGTAATATTCATATTTGTAAAATAGTGGGTGTATAATAATAAAATAAACAATGTGTTGCTTTGTAATTAAAGAAACGACAGTAAAAGTTCATTCTTAATTAATATTTTATAAATTACATACAATATGACAGATCACCCAATATAATATATTTTGCCATCTGAAGTCTTTTGTTCATTCAGTGCGACGCATGGCGACATCTGGTGGTAGATTTGCGCGATCTGCTTTACCTATATTTACTTTATATATATTTATATATACATATATATATATATATATATATATATATATATATATATATATATATATATATATATATATATATATATATATATATATATATATATATATATATATATATATATATATATATATATATATATATATATATATATATATATATATATATATATATATATATATATATATATATATATATATATATATATATATATATATACATATATTTATTTATATTTTTGATATGGTGCAATGATTCTAACAACTTGAACTATATCCCTGTGCGCCCGCTAGGGGCAGGGCAGGGGTGTACGCGGTGAATGTTTATGTTATAAGACTCGATCCTTGTGAAATGGCACAAAGGAGACTGCACACACTTTTCCTTGGACTGTCATAGCGATCTGTTGAATAAACCGATTGCATCTTTATTACGAGTTATTATTACCGATACCCGAGCCCTGTAATATCCGTCTTTTATATTCACAATTTCGTCAGTCATATTTGAGCAACAGATTTACTATTTTTGTTTTTAAATACTTGCATTCCTTTTCTTGAATGTTTACCGCAGATACTTTGTGGTACATTTTATAAACTTTATAAAATTAAATAACTCAGTTTTAACCACTTTTTTATTTATTTTTTGACATCTCATCAAAGATGAAGAAGAATATTGAAGTCTGGGCATTTACGGGGCTTACGACCGTCATAGGCTGGTTTAAGTGATCACTTTACACACGTGTAACATTCACCAATTCTACCCATTATTGACAACCACACTACTCAAATTCTTGGAAGTTCTATATATATGAACCAATTTAGAAACCTTGTTCATGAATCACTAGAACTTCACTAGAGACATCTGTTGGTGAGATGTAAAGAAGCTTTTTTATTAAGCAGAAACTAAAAACTAAACACTTTTTTATTAATACAATTTTACCTACCGGTTTCGACAAGAACCTTGTCTTCATCAGGGTTTATTTTAATTCAAAAACATTAAAATTCTCTCGCCAAAAACTTCCACACGCTCCGTAAAAATCCTAAATGTTATTTTACTTGCATTTCTCTCATTTCTTTTCAGATGGAACGAATCACACTGAAAATTCTACACCCAAAGTTGTGTTTATAGATCTCGACCAAGGGTAATTACTTCTTTCTCTCACCCTTATCCGCACCCAATGGTGCATAGGTAAAGTGACCATACGTCCCGTTTTGAACGGGACCGTCCCGTTTTTAGATAGCCTGTCCCGCTGTCCCCAAATATAGTTTCGGGACGTCGAAATGTCCCGTTTTCAAAAAAAAAGCAACACACGGTAACAATTTTTTTTCAAAAGTGCAAAAAATCGACGATAGTTTGTAGTATAGCCGTCTCATATAACTTTGCTGAACAAATCCTAGCTTGATTTCGGTGCATATGGCTACAGCAGGTGGCTGGTGAGTCATGTGTAAAGTGACCTTACGTCCCGTTTTGAACGGGACCGTCCCGTTTTCAGATAGCCTGAACAACATAATTTTCTCATATTTATACTATTTATTCCTCTTATTTTCTTTATCAACATTCTTTTTCCTTTTATTAATACATAAAAACTATGAAAAAATACATGTTTTCTTGAATATACATACTTTTACGTAAAAATTGGTAGATGTCCCGTTTTGGGGACAAAAATAAATGGTCACGTTATGCATAGGGTACTATGTCGTATCGACACAGTGTTATATCCATCATGCCAATTTTCCTCTGCTCCTATTTTCATATGTATACGCCACATATATCGTTTTTAATATATTTATATATATATTATTCGAAGGAATAAACGCCAGAGGACGCCCACGCCGCGAATACCTAAGCGACTTATACCGAGACATGGGCTGCTCCACGTACGAGGAGCTGAAGAGGACTTCGGAAAATAAGCAAGAATGTCGAAAGAGATGTCATCTGTTGCTGCAGACCAATCCGCAGGTCCACCTCCGCTTCCGTAGTGTAATGGTCAGCACACTCGGCTACTATTCTGGAGGTCCTGGGTTCGATTCCCCGGGGGGCCAAATAAATATAAGTGATTTTTTCAATCTATCATTTATTCCATATTACCCTGGACTGGTACCTGAAGCGGAGGGCTGATCACTTTTCCTTCATGTGTTAACGATCAAGAAAACACTGCATTATATGATGCAGTGCCCTATGCATCATCGGGGTGCGGAAAAGGGTTTGAAAAAAAGAAAAATCCGCAGGATTGAGACCAGAGAGAGAGATATCGTTTGACCCTTGATTTGATGGATAGTGCTTATCTCGCTGTATTCTTTCCTGATTTGGAATGAAAGGAAGTGCCTCTACAAGCACAAGAGCTTTGTCTCTTTATGAGAGAGGAACAGCGTAACTTGTATTAAGATATGTTAAAAGTAGAAATGTCTAGCAAATGAAATAAATTGTAACATTATTTGTAACTACATTAAATGAATTTTTAAAAAGCATTGCACCCACCTCTTTGTCAAGCTGGGATAAAATAATGATAATTGAGATTGTTATATATATGATATTATACATTTCTTTGCAAGAGCATAATTTTGGATTCGTCAACATCCCACAACTAGTCAGTTTGTATTTTGACATCAGTTTCCTAATTCCGAGTTGTTCCGCATTGACAGAACGGTGAGCTCCGGCCTTGGTTCAGATCTGTCTAGATTGAATGCGGACAACGCCGCTTTAAATGCGTCCTTGGTGGCACTCAAGAAGATGTTTGGACTTGCTTCTTCACCTTCTCAGTGCGACCTGCCAACGGCGCCAGCCCATGGGTCCTTCGAAATACCTTCCTCGATCGCGATTCCTGTCACCAAAGTAGACGAGTCTACGACTTTCTATTTCACCTGCGAGGCTCCGTACGACATCTCCGTCAAAACCTCCACCTGCCTGCAAAGCGGACAATGGTCCACCAAGCCGGTTTGCCAGAGTAAGTAAGCCTTCGCAGTGTAGTCATAAGCGTGTTTTGGTTTTGGTATCATACATGATAAAAATAGCGAAGTGCATTGATGCCATCAACCAAGCTGGGACACAAAATGCAGACCCCTCTTCTAGTGGAACGGAAGGTCAGCTGATGACAGTCAGCAGTCCGCCTTCTCCTGAGGAGTGCAACGTGGTTTCCTCCCAGTAATGAGCAAATGCTGACAAGTTTCTGATTGGCCCACACTAGATTATTCCTCCTGTACGCAACACAGATTTAAATAAAATATCTGTATTCAGTTAGAAGAAACAAAAATCCACTTAGTGATCTATAAACCTTGCACATAATAAGCAAGGTAAATAATAAATGCAATCCCATCTAAAACAACGTCGTAAGCGGGTTACTGGCTAAGCCCTGTAAACATCCTGACTCCCATACTTCTCTACATCTGTATTGAGATCTAATGTGCCAAGGCAAATAGCCGCAAGTTAAAAACGGTAGTTTTGAGATACAGGGTTTAAAGTTAAAATAAAGTGATGCTTTTTGCCAACACATATATATCAAATTAATACAAGTTTTACTAAGTTACTGTTATTTCTTGAAATCTACTGTGACACGTGTTTCGATGCATTCCGCATCATTTTTAAACACCGTAAAATTTAGAATTAGCTTCCATACGGTGTTTGAAAATGAAGCGGAATGCATCGAAACACGTGTCACAGTAGATTTTAAGAAATGTTGGTATTTAATAAGTAAAACTCAAATAAAAAGTGGATTGATTTTACCACAAAGTGACTGCCGAATCAATTAATAAAATTAATACAATTTTGCGGCTATTTGGATAATGAATATCTAGGTAATGGAAAGAGATAGAGCAAAATCTGTGATTGTATATGATAGAGGCCAGTTATAAGAATGCTTTGAGCCGTGTTACGCCAAATAGCCGCATCTTGAGTTACGGCTAGTTGCCTTTACACGTTAGAGATTACACGGATTCTTCTTGTGTTTTTGACGTTTCAGGGCGATGTTCCAAGGTGGATTCCCCAACAGTGGACTTGGAGTGTTATTTGCCTTCGGGGACCCAAACAGTCTGCAGCGATCACATGCCGCACGGCTCCAAGATGAACCCTCACTGCCGAGACGGCTATTCTTCCCCGCTCGCCCTGAAAACGCTGACCTGTGTGGACGGGACGTGGAACAGTAGTGCACCAGTCTGCTCTCCAGGTATGCATTGTTCCTGGTTGGCCACACTAGATCATTGTTCCACAAAGTGTGTGCCGCGGCACACAGGTGTACTGTGGTGATTAGTTGGTGTGCTGCAGAAAAAAGTCTAGTTTTGTGAAAATAACACAATTGCTACAAATTTTGATTGCCTGTGCTCAGTTAAGTAGGCTCACATTTCGCATTAACCATAATATGTTAACCCTTTCCCGTCCTATGTCGAATGTCATTCGACGTCGACTTTATTCCGGTGAGTCCTATGTCAAATGTCATTCGACATCGACTTTATTCCGGTGAGTCCTATTTCAAATATCATTCGACATCGACTTTATTCCGGTGAGTCCTATGTCAAATGTCATTCGACATCGACTTTATTCCGGTGAGTCCTATGTCAAATGTCATTCGACATCGACTTTATTCCGGTGAGTCCTATGTCAAATGTCATTCGACATCGACTTTATTCCGGTGAGTCCTATGTCGAATGTCATTCGACATCGACTTTATTCCGGTGAGTCCTATGTCAAATGTCATTCGACATAGGACGCGAAAGCCCGGCCTTTGCATCGGTGACTGTTTTCACAGATATCATACATTAGATGTCTATAAAATGTAATAATAAGATTGTACACATTCAAAATAAAAATAAATTTTTAACACAAGTGCAATTTAGCAAGCACTATCCGCCCACTTACAAACGACAGTATGAGGCACAAACCTTGACTAGTATGTATAGTCTGTTGTTTGGAAGATATTGCTTGTAATAAATATGAGTAAATGAATATTTTTCAGATGCTGGGACCTCTCCATTAGCCATGAATGTAAGGTAAGATGGTGCACTGTTAATATATCGCTCACTCCTTTCAACAAATTCATATATCAAAAAACTTGATTTTTCAGGAGATTTTTGAAAGGAGAGTTTTTAAGTTTAAGAATATAATAAAATGTATTTAAAATAAATATCAAGCCACTTATTGAACTTTTTGCTGTGCAACAGATCTCTTTAGGTAAAACCTGAAGGTTTTTTCTCCATTTGAAAAATATTTAGGTAGTATATTTAAAAAAAATAATTAAACAATACCTTTTCTTCAAAATGCAAAAACAACACTTTCCGCCCTGTAGCGGGTAAATATTATGTTAAAAATATGCCGCTTTTGCTGGGATATACAATAATACATTTTCTGGGCATTCTGAAAATATGCACAGCTGAAAATTGACGATTTTCAATTAATTACGTTCTTCAAAGGAGTGAGCGATATGTGTAAATCATTCACATCTTAATTAATTTATCCTAGTGTTACGGCGCAATAGCCAACCACTTGAATGTATGACCCCAAGCACCCGCCCGAGGAGCAAGGCAGGGGTGTATGCAGGGAATGTTTATATTTTTATTACACCCAACATAAAAATTTGACAAAAATGTATCATAGCATTATCATTGAATACATTTATAGCATGAATACTCACCTCTTTACCAGGATGATGCTTCGTAATGTACCATGCAACAGTTTCCCATGCTTTCGGCATTTCTCTCACTGTCCTAGAAGATTATTGCTACTTCCTCTTCTTCTATTAACAAGATGCAACTCCATAAGCTCTACTGGTCTACTTTTTGACTGTGCTCTTACACGATCTTTCTCAATATCGTTGTTATCCACCTCGAGTACCGGCGCGGATATCCCGGTTCACAAGTGAATGTCGCGAAAAAGGGACTTGCCTCTGTAACTCGTTATGCGAAATATCGCTCGTTAAGGGGGCAACCTTTTCAGTTTTTTTTGCTCATAATGCGAATTACTCATTAAGAGAGGTGCTTGTTTTGAGAGGTTCCACTGTAACTCAAATTAACCAGCTGCCCGATATATTTAAAATTAAACCCAGTCGGGGATCCAAAATAGATTAACTGAAAAAATACTTTATGGAAATGCGTTAATCTTGTTTGTTGTAGCTGTCGTCTTCCCGAATTCCCGGCTAACGGAGGGTACGCGATTGTGGGGAACAGCGGGACGCCCATCCCGGGACGAGTAGTTCCTGCCAGTACCCTACTGAAGTTCTCCTGCCAGACCAAATATGACCTTCTGGCATCGGGTCTCTCCTACTGCGACGCCAACGACACGTGGAGCTCCTTGCCAACTTGCAAAAGTAAGTTTTATTTAAGTTTTTTTTAATATTGATATCTGAGAATGTAAAGAACGATATGAAATATTATTTTTTATTGAAAGATGAAGAAGAATATGGTAGTCTGGGCATTTACGGGGCTGACGACAGTCATAGGCTGGTTAAAGTGATCCCTTTACACACGTGTAACATTCACCAATTCTACCCATTATTGACAACCACACTACTCAAATTCTTGGAAGTTCTAAATATATGAACCAATTTAGAAGTCTTGTACTTGAATCACTAGAACTTCACTAGAGACATCTATTGGTGAACACACTCAAAATGTTGTATTACATAACATATAAGTGTTTCGGCTCAACACTGGCTATGCCTAAAGAGCCACAATACATATAATTAATAAAATGTAAAAACAAATATTTTTATATAAACATAGATCTGTATCTGTTGCACAGTAAAAAGTTCATTAAGTGGCTTGATATTTATTTTTAATACATTGTATTATATTTTTAAACTTTAAAAACGCTCTCCTGAAAAATCAAGATCTTTGATTTATGACGTTCTCGAAAGGAGTGAGCGATATGTGCTTTTCCGCTAATGTCAGTTGCCTCGTCAGCTCTGGAGGGTACAGAAAACATAAATCTAGCATCATGGAGTGTGAAGAGGTGTTCTAAAACTGACACATGTTTGTGACATTCTGTCTTTTCAGAGCGATGCCAGTTACATCGGTCTTATACGACCAATTTCGAATGCTTTCCACCTTCGAGGAAGAAGAAAATCCGGTGTCAAACATACATGGCTCATGGCTCCGTGGTCCATCCGGTGTGCAAGAGGGGACACGTCCCAGAGGCAGTGCTGGTCGCGCAAGAGTGCGATGACGGTCATTGGAGCGTGTCGAGAACCAGGTGCAAACCAGGTAATGAATGCGAGTGGTGTAAAGGAACAAGGAAGTCCGGTGTATAAATAATGTATGTCGCATCATGTGTGAGTTCACGGCAGTATCTATGGTTGATTTGAGTATGTTTCAAGTAGCAGAGGTCCATGTAAACGTTTCAAAGACGCCTGAAAACATGATTTTCATAAAAAAATATAAATTATGTTTATAATTTGACCAGTAACAATATTCACAACAGTTTAAGTGTGTCCAAATCTTTATTCACAAATCTGGGTTTCGCCACAAGGCACCTACTTTTGCATTTTTAAATCTTATTTTAACATCTTCATCTATGTTGAGATGTCAAACTGTAAAAAAAGTGGATCCTTATGGATTATCCCAGATTTGTGAACAAGGATTCGGACACACGCGAAATGTTGAAAGTTTGATTAGTTTCTGCTCTATTGGTCTTGCGGTTCTATAGATGATTTGTGTGCCGTTTAGCTGGGAGGAGTTTTTTCCTGTTTCAGTTTGTGGCTTCGAGAAGTCTTTTGCTCTTCGATACATTGTCAACGGGTCCATTGAAAAGGTGAACACTTTCCCGTGGCATGTCGGGATTTATCAGAAAATCAATAACACCATGGAGCAAATCTGTGGAGGGAGCATTATATATTCTCATATTGTCATTTCCGGTAAGTGTAAGTGAGGTTTCACAATATATTTGCTCCGGGATACTGCCTTGTGTGAATGTCGTCTTGAAGAGGAGGATCTAACATTTCACGATCACATAGAGGTAGTCAGTGGTAATGCATTGAAAATGCTAGGATTTGTTTTCCAAAATACCCGCGTGCTGAGAACTCTTTATAACTCCTTGGTGCGAAGTAGACTCGAGAGTGGCTCCATGATCTGGGGGATACACGAGCTTAAGTACTCTCTTATGGTAGAGAAAGTCCAAAAGAAGTTTTTGAGGTATCTCTACATGGGAGAGTACGGCTATTATCCTCGGATCTACCCAACCCAGTTTCTCCAGGGTATGCTTGGCTACAATAGTTTAGATACTAGAAGGAATGTGTATTTAATTACGCATTTTTATCCATTGTTGCGCGGTATGATCGATAATCCTGAAATTATCCAGGACATTGGTCTGTATGTTCCCGATAGTTACCTAAGACAGCGTCGGCATAGATTGTTTCACATTCCTATACACAGGACCAACCTGCCGATGGTTATGCCTGTAGGAAGAGCTACCGCTATGTTGAACAATATCACATTGGATATTGATCTGTTCCATGTGTCCGAAGGAGTTTTCCGAAGCGGGATTCTTCTACACCTTTAAGTCTTCTTGCTTACTTTTACTTTTAATATATACGCCTTGAATATTGTTTGTTATGTATATATTATTTTTTTATTGACTAAATTGAATTGAATTGAATTGAAATTGAATTGAATTGAATTGAATCTAGATCGCATGTTCTTTGGGTGCCCGTTGAATGACGGCTACCCGAGCTTCCTTTCAGACTTCTCCGGCATAAACGTTCCATTTCCCACTTACATCCTAACCTTATTAACCTCCCCTAACACACTTGTATATAAAACAATTTGTAAATATCTTAAAATCAATTGTATAAATTTGTAAAGGTGTATGATACCTCACTAAAATAACTCACTTAACAAACTAACATTACTAATAAAACTAACCCCACTAACAGGAATACTAATAAACCATATCCGCTCCCTAGGTGGAGCATATGGAGTCCACAAACTGTCTCCAGGCTTTTCTGTCGGCTGCCAGCTCCCTTGCATCCTCCCAAGTCAGATCCGCGTCCCGAAGTTGTCAGCAGTGGTCGTCCAGGGCGGCGCGAACCTGATGCCTTGTAAAAGAGTACTGGAAAGTACTGGAAGCTTATGGGGTGCCTGCGAAATTGGTGGAGCTAATTAAGTCCCTTCACCTCAATAGTGAATGCCGTATGAGAGTTGACTATGTTGTCACGGATTGGTTTGGGGTCTCTACCGGAGTCAGACAAGGCTGCGTCCTTGCGCCGTTTCTCTTCATCATCCTCATGGATTTCATTCTTGGAAAGTCATTACCATCTGACCGAGGTATATCCATCTCCCCCTCCCGGAAACTCTGCGACCTAGAGTACGCAGATGATGCTGTTATAATTGATGACTCCGTCGAGGGTCTTCAACAGGAATACTAACATTTGAAAATCAAATGTAAAAAGGGTAAATAAAAAATAACTCTACACTGGCTATAACACCCAAGATGGGTGAAAAGCCATCAAAATGAAGAAGAAGAAGAATATATTTGATCTTCTCAGGAGAGAACACATTCCATTTCTCCGCACAACACACAATAGATTTTTGTCACGATGTTGGTTTCTCTCTCTCTCTCTGGTCTCAATCCTGCGGATTGGTCTGTAGCAACAGATGACATCTCTTTCGCCATTCTTGCCTATTTTCGGAAGTCCTTTTCAGCTCCTCATACGTGGAGCAGCCCATGTCTTTGTATAAGTCGCTTGGGTATTGGCGGCGTGGGCGTCCTCTGGCATTTATTCCCTCCATCGTCCCCTCTATTATTACCACTACATTACCATTTGTGTTATACAAACATGAAGGAGGGTGGACCATAGTCAAGTAGCCCCGTTCTACGGTACAGAAAAGAAATAAGCACATTTGGCTTACTGCTAAAAAGCAATATCTTCCAATTATTAAATAATGTCACAAACTTCTTCTGAATATTTTTAAATTATGATAAATTTACATAGAAATGTCCACAGATATCATTGCTATTTAATTTACATCATACTAACTGACCGACGGACTTCGACGTTCATTTATGTCCATACTACCGGAAAGGTCAACTAGAGTGTCAACAATATTTCTATTATTTTTTGACATCTCATCAAAGATGAAGAATATGGAAGTCTGGGCATTTACGGGGCTTACGACCGTCATAGGCTGGTTTAAGTGATCGCTTTACACACGTGTAACATTCACCAATTCTACCCATTATTGACAACCACACTACTCAAATTCTTGGAAGTTCTATATATATGAACCAATTTAGAAACCTTGTTCATGAATCACTAGAACTTCACTAGAGACATCTATTGGTGAGATGTAAAGAAGCTTTTTACTAAGTAGAAACTCTTATATTAGTATGTGAGATCCGAATCCTGGATTATAATCACACACATGAGAAACGCCAGAAAATACCATTTTCATTTTTATTATTAAGCTTATAATTTGACCAGATAATTTATTTACAACATTTTGAGTGTGTTCTTCATCTTTGATGAGATGTATAAAAATAATATGAAAATAACCCCTGTAATTGGAGATAATCCAGATTTTGTGAACAAGTATTTGGACACACTCAAAATGTTGTAAATATTTCTATTGAAAGCTGTCCCACCGCATGCCCAGATCTGATACAGAAGCATCTAGGCTTCCTGACAGATCTGCTCTTGCAACGCAATTTTTTTTAACTAAGTAGCGTAATTTATTGAAAATATGAAATAACATAAAATTGTATCCCGATTTTACTGTAATTTCCGGTCACTGCCAATCTAAATAAATACAAGTTTGTAAATCCGTCACCAAATTGTCTAGAAGTGCCCCGGTGTAGGCCAGTGGAAGGGGTTAGTATTTAGTTCAGTTAGTCAGCTAGATTCGATTCCGACCCGACGTTGGCCGGTACACAGACGCGCACAACCCCGACCAGCACAGTAGACAGACATGGAATAGTGCAAAGACATATATTTATACATATATTATTATTTCTAATCACCGAATCAAATTTTATTTCAGCCGCACATTGTTTTTACGACCCTGCAAAGAATATTATAATAAATGAAACTAACTATCGCGTAGCCGCTGGAAAGTTTTATAGGTCATGGTACTCCACCGAGGCAAAGGCACAGAAATCTGAGGTAATTTAAAAATTTATTTTTATGTTCAAATTGACCTAAAAGATTGTAATATGTTGTGATGTATTTATAATAAACAAAATGCATATATCGTGTTTTTTTGGAGGTATTCAAATTTTCTGCAATAAATTGATGGTGGCACCCGCTGTGTGGCGTGTTGCACCATATTGTTGAAACCACAGCTCTGTCACAGCAATGCCATTCAACTGAGGTACAAAGAAGTCAGTAATCATGGTTCCGTAGCGCTTTTCATTGACTGTAACATTCTAGGTGGAATCGTCTTTGAAAATATATGTGCTAATGATTCCATCTGCCTATAAACCACACCAAAAAGTGACTTTTAATGGATGTAAGGGCGTCTGGACAAGGCTTCCGTGTTTTCTCCACTCCGAATTCGGCAATTCTGCTTATTGACATAGCCATTTAACCAAAAATGTGCCTCATCGGTGAACAAAATTTAGCATTGAAAAAGAGGATCAAGCTGAATATTGTTTTCGGCCCATTCACTGAACCTACGACGCGCATAATTGTCTTTCAGTCTATGTTCATGGTAAAATGGCAAAACGTATTGACTACAAATCAACTGTCAACTGTTAAATTGACAGTCTGTAGAAACAATGCTACCAGTTTAAAAACCAAACCTCTAAAAAAAACACCTTTTACTCGCTTACAAAGGTAGCGAGCCATAGAGCGTTCTTGAACTATACAATTTCAATTTTTAAACGCAACAGCTGTAGAACGTTCTCGAACTATACAATTCCAGTGATAAACGCAACAGCTATAGAGCGTTCTCAAACTATACGATTCCAGCTATAGAGCATTCTCCAACTATATGTACAATTCCATTTTTAAACGCAACAGCTATAGAGTGTTCTCGAACTATACAATTGCAGTGATAAACGCAACAGCTATAGAGCGTTCTCGAACTGTACGATTCCAGTGTCTAATGCAAAAGCTATAGAGCATTCTTGAACTATACAATTCCAGTGTTTAGACACTGCAAAAGCTACAGAGCGTTCTCGAACTATACAATTCCAGTGATAAACGCAACAGCTATGGAGTTTTCTCGAACTATACAATTCCAGTGATAAACGCAACAGCTATGGAGTTTTCTCGAACTATACAATTCCAGTGATAAACGCAACAGCTATAGAGCGTTCTCGAACTGTACGATAGCCATATAGCGTTCGGGAACTAAACAATTAATATGTTTTTAGGTTTTAAAGATCTTTATTGACAGACTCTATGGGGGTGATGATCAACACCATCAAAGTGACTTAGCTTTGCTGGTTTTGAAGAAGCCATTCACCTTTACTGACTCCATCAGCCCTGTTTGCTTGGATCTGATGGATAATAATCTTAATACATTCCATCTGCAGAAAAACAGCGTAGGAAAGGTAATCTCTTTTTTATTATGTATTTTAGCCGGTAGAGTTTTCGTGAGTACAAAAATAGAAAATACAAAAGTTGCAAATTACAATAATGTGCCCGCATTGAGTTTTTCCGTGATAAGTCAAGTGACCATGTCTGCCTCTGTAGTGCAATGGTCAGCACGATCGGCTACCGTTCTGGAGGTCCCGGGTTCGATTCCCAGGGGGGGGGGTCAAATAAATATGTGATTTTTTCACTCTAATGTTTATTCAATATTACCCTGGACTGGTACCCGAAGTGGAGGGCTGATCACCTTTCCTTTGTGTGTTAACTATCAAGATAACACTGCATTTATATATAATGCAGTGTTATCTTTATTTTATTTTATTTATCTTTATTTTATTTAATATACAAAATACACTAGGGAATATTTTGGTTATTTTATGTGATGTTTTATTTATGTAAATGATTCTATTCCAGTTGGTTTTTACATTTTCATTATACGTATCGGCTGAATAGAGAAAGGTTTTAATAATAATAAAACCCTTATCCGCACCCCAATGTTGCATAGGGCACTGCGTCATCTTATCTTGATCGCAACGCAGTGTTATCTTGATCGTTTACACATGAAGGAAAGGTGATCAGCCCTCCGCTTCAGGTACCAGTCCAGGGTAATATTGAATAAATATGACAGTGAAAAAAATCACTTATATTTATTTTACCCCCCTTGGGAATCGAACCTGGGACCTCCAGAACGGTAGCCGAGCGTGCTGACCATTACACTATGGAGGCGGACAAAGGTTTTAGTAGAATTATTTTGATTTTTACACTTCAATATTTTTCTGTAATTATTCTAGTATTATTTGACATAGTTTAATACTTTTGAGTATAAACTTTATAAAATTGAACAACTTTGTTTTAACCACTTTTTTATTATTCATTCAAACCCGTATCCGCACCCCAATGGTGCATAGGGCACTGCATCATATAAACGCAGTGTTATCTTGATCGTT
>NW_028281468.1:17500-62500 GCF_059751285.1 Brachycentrus maculatus
TATATACACCCCAGGACAAAAAAAATTACGAGTCCTCAAAAAAACTATAATTGACACATGATGAATTATTCTTGATTAATAATTAGTTTTTTTTTGTATTGTTTGACATATGTGATGACTACTCGTTACTTCAAGGTTAAAATAAAAGATCCTACTCATGAATTGTACTTGGAAATTGCCATTATATATCAGGTATCAGATTACCCGAACCTTAGAGACCCATAACGGTTCATTTATGGTCGAGTGTTTGTGATGAAATAATAAAAGACATTTTATTATTATTAGACAAGAAGTAGGTTCTAATCGCTTTATTTTAAATTTAGGTATTTTACATTAAAACATATTTATAACATTTAAAAATATTTAATACTTAGTGAATTCACCTTTATTTTTTATAACATGTAAAATTCTATTATTTAACGAAGCGTAAAGCGAATCTAAAATTTCTGAAGTTATTTCTTCTTCCCAAACTTGAACCAAGTTTCTTTTTAATTCCTAAATGTTTTTTGATTTTTTTTCCGACTTTTTTCTTCATAATAGCCCATAAATTTTCTATCGGGTTTAAATCAGGACTATTCCCGGGCCACGTCATCGATTTTAAGCCAATTTTATCCTTGAATTCATTGATCTGTAAAAAAAACAATAAATTATTTATCAAGTGGTCACAAAATGCATTAAAAAAATAAATATTTGTACTCACAGTGCGGGCTCTATGGCACGGCGCAGAATCGTCCTGAAAAATCGGGTCCGTGGTATACTGCGTAATGTCCTCGATTGTTGGAATAAGATGGTTTTTCAACACTTTTTTGTACTGGATGGCATTCATCGTACCCTGTACAAAATTTAGAGGTCCCAAACCGTACGCTGTCATGCACCCCCAAATCATGACGTAGGGTGAATGTTTAACGGTTCGAGTGACGCACGACGGATGATATCTTTCCCCAGGTTTTCGTCGAACTATCTTTATGCCGTCTGGACCGAAAAGGTTGAATTTTGATTCATCGGAGAAAATAACATTTTGCCAATCCTCCAAGGTCCAATTCTGGTGCTCCTTCGCCCAATCCAGTCTAGCCTTCTTCATTTTGTTCGTCAGTAATGGTTTCTTTGCGGGTCTTCGTGCTTGGAAACCATGCTCCAACAGCCGCCTGGACACTGTTTTTACTGAAAATGTTGATGTGCTGGTAGACTGCACCTCTGCGTGTATTTCAGATGCCGTTAAAAATCGATCGCGCATAACAATTTTTTTTATTAAGCGATCATCTCGGGCAGATGTCACGCGCCCCCGTCCGCTTCCTTTTTTCAGTTCTATGGATCCAGTTTCTTGGAATATTTTTAATAAAAACCTTACTGCACCTTCTGAATACCCAACTCAACAAGATATTTCACAATTAGATATGTTTTGTTGCGACAATGTGATTATTTTGGATTTTATCGCAATCGACATTTTCTTTACACTTTTCATGATTGTTGTGTTATGTTCACTCAAACGCGGGTAAAACAAGACTGTTTGAGACATTTTTAAATATAAATATTGTAGAAAGGTGACACATAGTGTCTTTAATTTATCGAACAAAAGAAAGAGGTATCGAAAAAGGATTTCTTAGAAAAAGAGTAAAGTAAAGTCAACCCGTGCGGTAGCAGGTAAACTCGTAAATTTTTTTGTCCTGCGGTGTATATATATATATATATATATATATATATATATATATATATATATATATATATATATATATATATATATATATATATATATATATATATATATATATATATATATATATATATATATATAATATATATATATATATATATATATATATATATATATATATATATATATATATATATATATTTTAAAGGGACCTATTGAAATAAACTATGAACGCGGGATAAAGAAGTCAATACACAAGGACATACGGTCGAGTAAAAATACCGTCCTCCCAATCTGCATAACCATTGGTAGGTTGAAATTTTAAGAATACAAGTTTTAGATGTAAATAAATGTATTAATCAAAAAAATTCAAAGGTGAATAGAACCCAAAGATCTTCAGACCTCTTCTGCTGTATCCATCACACAAACTTTTGATAGTCTGTATCCCATACATAGGAATATTGTCGTCAAATGTAACAAAATTGAGAATTTTGAGAAAAAAGTAAAAGAAAACAGACAAATTAAATCAAATATGTAGCGTAATTCAAACTATGAATGCGGTAAAATGGTGGATAGAAACGATCGAAGCGATCTATTTTTGTATGAAATGAAATGGTGTCACAACCCTCAGAAATGAGAAGAAGAACAATGAAATTCATTGTTATATATATTTTTTATTTTATTAATGTCTGTAATGCGGTCCAAATTGAATAATTTTAGGTCATCGATGCGGCTTGAGTTACAATTTGAGTTGGCTAGGCCTGTTCTACAACATTGTTACATTACTTTCAATTCACTTTAAAATCTGTACCTACTATTATAATTGCAAGAATTGAATATAATTTCAATAAAAGCATTCTCAGTTGTTATGTGAATGTTCTGTTTATGTGCAGAATAAAAAACAAATACATAAATGAATGTAAAAACTGTTTTTCCTTATAAGGGGGGTAGGGGATGTACCTAAAGGGCGAACCGGTTCTTGAAGATGTTGAATCCCATCACTGCTCGTACGCCAATCATATTTGACCTTGTGAACTAGACAGCTGCAGTATTGCAGACAGATTAATAAAACGGGCACAAGTGTGTTTGGTCACCTCGTGTGTGTGTGTGTGTTATTAAAACGGGAAGCCAGAAAAGGATATTTAAAGAATTCTTACTTACAGATCGTTTATTTATATAAGTTCTTACACTTCAATTACTATTGATATTAACTATTATAATTTAATCTAATTAATTAATGAAACTTTGAATTTAAATGTTACACGTCCTTTAGAACCAAACGATGCAGGCGAATCTCGCTCTCTTCTCTTCGGTTGGCCGCTTTTGTTGAATTCGTTCGGGAATCTCCGTGGCGAATTCGTATTTTTCAGTGGTGCCAACTTGGCAGTAGCAGTAGCTTGTAGCTACACGCCTACGTGTGTATCAAAACTGGCGGCAGCCACTTGAAGGATATCATCTTTTTCACTAGGCAATATTTTTGTATAAATCCAAATAACTATTTCCATTACTCAATTTTTACTAAATTTATCTAGAAATTTTCCGTCCGTCCTCGTGGTGTAATGGTCAGCGTGTTTATCTACCGTGCTGGAGATCCCGGGTTCGATTCCCAGTAGGGGGAAAATAAATATTTTTTGATTTTTACACTGAAATATTTATTTAATATTACCCTGGACCGGACGGAGGCCCAAGAGTGATCACCTTGCCTTCATGTAAATAATGATCAAGAAACACTGCGTCAATTCGATGCAGTGCCCTATGCACCATTGGGTGCGGATAAGGGTTATAATAAGTAAGTAAGTAAGAAATTTTCATTTAAAAAACAAAATTTGATGATTAATTCTGCTTCTTCTTCTTTATCTTCTTGGACTGTTTTTAAGAGGGATTAGCCTCCTGCGATGTCGATTCCCACCTGTCAATCCATCTCTTTGGTGGTCTGCCTTGGGGTTGGCCGTGCAGTGCAATGTGGGGGAGTCTGGATGGTTCCATTCTCCTCACATGCGCATACCATTGTCTCCTTCGTTGCCTCCCCCACCTAACTTTAACTAAATTAATTTTGCACCACCCTGAATATGCTTGCATACTGCAGCCGTCTAGTTCACAAATATCAAATATAATTGACGTACGACATCATTTGCATAAATCATTGCATCTTATGATATTTTTGCGCCACCCTGTGTATTGTATAGTGACTGTATTGTATATTGTAGCTTGTAATGTGTGCATTGAAAAATTAACAACTAAATAATAAAAACGCGTTTTTACTGTACTAATGTGTAAAGGCAACTAGCCGTAACTCAAGTTGGGGCTGTTTGGCTTAACACTGCTCAAAGCATTCTTATAACTGGCCTCTATCATATACAATCATAGATTTTGCTCTATCTCTTTCCTTTACCGAGATATTCATTATCCAAATAGCCGCAAAATTGTATTCATTTGATACATGTGTTGACAAAAAGTATGACCCTTTCGATATGATTTTTTATTTAATTTGATAATTCATGTAATATTTACAGCACAAAATATTTCTTTTTAATTGAGTTTGACAGGAAAAACAAATATTTGAATAAATGATCAAATTATTTATTAAATACTGTAAAATAATAATTGGGACATACTGTCCCAATAGTATTGGTGAGTGGGTCGTATGTATTCCAACAGTATTTTATCATTTTACCACTTTAATATTTATTCAATATTACCCTGGACTTGTACCTGTAGCGGAGGGCTGATGCAATTTTATATGATGTGTATATATATATATATATATATATATATATATATATATATATATATATATATATATATATATATATATATATATATATATTATATATATATATATATATATATATATATATATATATATATATATATATATATATATATATATATATATGTAATAAAATACCTAGGTACCCATAGATTTAATTAAGTACCTACAAATAGTACCGACTTTCAATATTGTGAAAGTCGGTAAAGCAGATCGCGCAAATCTACCACCAGATGTCGCCATGCGTCGCACTGGGTAAAACAAGAGAATCAGATAGATAGAAAAATATTGTTGAACTGTCATAGTTAATGTAATTTATAAAAGATTAATTAAGAATAAACTTTTACTGTCGTTTCTTTAATTACAAAGCAACACATTGTTTATTTTATTATTATACACCCACTAATTTACAAAGAAGAATATTACCACGTTATATGTATATATATATATATATATATATATATTTATATATATATATATATATATATATATATATATATATATATATATATATATATATATATATATATATGTATATATATATATATATATATATATATATATATATATATATATATATATATATATATATAATCATCGTAACATACATTTATATATATATATATATATATATATATATATATATATATATATATATATATATATATATATATATATATATATATTATATATATATATTTATATATATATATATATATATATATATATATATATATATATATATATATATATATATATATATATATATATATATATATATATATATATATATATATATATATATATATATATATATATATATATATATATATATATAAATATATATATATATATATATATATATATATATATATATATATATATATATATATATATATATATATATATATATATATATAGACTACCGAGATGACCTGCAGGTCATCTCGGATATAATTAGAAAAATACAAGTTTCTAAACATAAAACAAAAAACACTTGATTACATAAGGTTAGCCATCGCTAGAGGTCAGTATTAAAACAACAACAGTCATCAATCCGGTTTTAAACATGAGGGTCATTTGATGAGTTCTGTTAATTCAATCAATTTTTTTTATTGATACTTAATTATCGCCATTTTCGTAAAGTACTACCTCATGGTATCATATCAACACAGGCTGAGAAGAACATGGGAGTCTGGCCAATCACAGGGCCTGCGACCTGCCAAAGGGTGGTGTGAGTGATATCTAACACTCAACATTCTACCCATGATTGTTCACAAATATTGATTTTCTTGTAGGAGTTATTTTCATATTATTTTTTGATAATCATTTCTTTCATTTCACCATAGTTATCTAATAAAATTCTAGTGATTCCAGCACTATGTTTCGAATTTAAACAATATACATACTAATCATCGTACCATACATTTTTAAATATATATATTTATTTATATATATATATATATATATATATATATATATATATATATATATATATATATATATATATATATATATATATATATATATATATATATATATATATATATATATATATATATATATATATATATATATATATATATATATTGGAAAGTGACTGCACCATATGTACAGCCAGTTCTCAATCCGATTACGAAGATTAAAAAGTGACAAAAAAACAGTGTCTGTACTTATCAAGCGACCCACGTAATAACACAGCGAATATTAGTTTATTGAGACCGATTCGTTCGTTCAATTTTCAAATCCGGATCTTCAGTTGAACGGCTCAAAGTTTACTGACTAAGTAATCATCACGTCGCTTCCCCGCAGGGGTAGCCAGGGAGGACAGAACGCCACAACAAACGTTCTTCGTCCCACATTCACGCATCTCCTCAAACATTTGCACCGGTTATTCCGACTCCTGACCTGACCGCTTTCAAGTGTTTGACCTACTTGATCATGCCAAGCTTTTCTCGGCCTTCCGCCGCTCCTATTTCCAACTACGTTCCTCTCCTAGATTTATTTTGCTCTTCTTTCTTTACTCATTCGTTCCACGTGTCCAAACCATCTCGACATATCTTTTTTTATTTTATCAATAATGCCTTTCCTCAGCCTTGCATTCCTTCTTTATTATATCACCATTCGAACATCATTTTGCCGCCCGTTTGTCTGAGAGATCGCATTCCGACTGCATGCAGTCTACTTTCATCCTTTCTCTGGTAACCCAAGTCCCAAACATTAAAATATGCCGCTTTGGCTGGGATATAGTACATTATCTGGGCAATCCGAAAACATGCACAACTGAAAAATGACGATTTTTGATATATGTTGGTGTTGAAAGGAGTGAGCGATATTTGCAATTTTTTTTCATTTCCACATTTTTGATTTTTTGTTTTCTGTTAAAATCCAAATTTTGTAGTTTATATTAGCACTTTTAATCTAATTTTATTCCGATAATTTCTATTTTATTCTTGCCAGTCTCCTTTACTATAACCTAAAATATAATGTATACCCACACACAGGACATGCCTTTATGGGATCTTTTTTGTATTAATATTAAATATTTTTGACACTTGTGATTATATTATAGGGTTCTGGTCCCGTGGTTAGTGTCGCGGACTCTTAAGTCAGAGTTTCTCGGTTCGAACCCACTCTACCACAATTCATTCAAACCCTTTTCCGCACCCCAATGGTGCATAGGGCACTGCATTATAAACACAGTGTTATTAATAACAAAAACACAAATATTTCTCTTTATAAAATAATAAAAAATATGTTGTGGAATGCAAAAGAATTTAAAATAAAGAAAAAAACTCGGCGGTTTAAAAACCGGTTTTCGCAAATTTGCAAGAACCGGTTCGCGAACGACTCACTTGACTTGTTTAGTTGCATCCGGGATGTCGAAGTGAGACGTTGAGATATGTCTTGTTTGATTTTTGCCTCGTTTCTTATTATAAACAGCGGTAAATTATTTTTATAAACACTTTTTTAAATAATGTGAATAAATTTTTAAAACAAGTGAAATATCGGTGTAAATATACGAGTGAATCTCCATATTTTGATAGCATTTTTTTCTTTATTTTGCATATTACAATATATTATAATTACAAGTACAAAAAATATATAATATTAATAAAAAAAAGATCCCACAAAGGCATGGCCTGTGTGTGGGTATACATTTTATTTTACCTTATAATAAAGGGCACTGGGGAAAATTCAATATATCGCTCACTCCTTTCAACGTCATTTATCAAAAAACTTGATTTTTCAGGAGATCGTTTTTAATTTTTAAAAATATAATACAATGCATTAAAAATAAATATCAAGACGCTTATTGAACTTTTTACTGTGCAGCAGATATTTTTAGGTAAAAATGAATGTTTTTTCTCCTTTTGAAAAATATTAAGTATATTTAAAAAAATAATTAAACAATACCATTTCTTCAAAATGCAAAAACAAAACATTCTGCCCTGTAGCGGGTAAATATTAAGTTAAAAATATGCCGCTTTTGCTGGGATATAGTACATTTTCTGGGCATTCCGAAAACATGCACAACTGAAAATTGACGATTTTTGTTGAAAGGAGTGAGCGATATATCAGAAACATAAAATGGTTAAAAGTGCTTATATAAATTACAAATATGTGTTTGATTTTAATAAAAAAACAAATCTGAAAACCATGAAAATGAAAAAAGTTAGCAAATATATACTGTATGAGTTATACGTTTATAAGAAGAAGGTACTAAGATTTGTTTTTTTTTTTAAATAAATAATTCAAGCGAAATTTTAAATCGAAAGAAACTTGGGTAATCAATGTCTAACGTATAGTCTTTGTGGAATGAATGAAACAGTTTTCGAGCTTTTAAAAATTAGGGTCTTTGCGCGAGTCTGGATTTGCGTTGGAGCTTCTGATTCATTTGTTTAAATATTTCTTAACATTTTTACAATGGGGTATGCTAAATAGGTTTTTTCTATGCCAAGGTCACAATAAGGTTACAATATTTTTTTAGTTATTTCTTCGTTATATTGTCGCAAGAAACAAGCGTGCGCTTTTACTTCCGCGCCGGATTGCGTTTTCAGGTATACGACGTACTAATCATCGTGCTATCGCCTTTATACTTAGTACCTGGCGGGCTTCGATCTCTTTTTTTCGTACAATGTTTTATGTTGTTCATCCCTCCAGGAAAAAAGGCTTGTTTTTTGCTCAGTAAAAAAGCTTCTTCTTGTCACCAATAGATGTCACTAGTGAGTAAATTGGATTATATATATGTATATATATATATATATATATATATATATATATATATATATATATATATATATATATATATATATATATATATATATATATATATATATATATATATATATATATATATATATATATATATATATATATATATATATATATATATATATATATATATATATATATATATATATATATATATATATATATATATATATATATATATATATAAACACTTTTCTCTAATAAAAAGCTTCTTTACATCTCACCAATAGATGTTTCTAGTGAAGTTCTAGTGATTCAAGAACAAGGTTTTTAAATTGGTTCATATATATGAACTTCCAAGAATTTGAGTAGTGCGGTTGTCAATCATGGGTAGAATTGGTGAATGTTACTCGTGTGTAAAGTGATCATCTAAATACGAGCCTTTGACGGTCGCAAGCCCCGTAAATACCCAGACTTCATCTTTGTCGAGATGTAAAAAATAATATGAAAAAAGGCTAATGAAGTTTTTTTTTTGTTGGTTTTCAGTCGATGCGGTTGCAACATCTCCAGCTGAAAGCAATAACGGGTGAGATTTTTATGTAGGACCTATCTGTTTTTACGGTCACGA
The DNA here is from genome assembly GCF_059751285.1 of Brachycentrus maculatus. NCBI lineage: Eukaryota > Metazoa > Arthropoda > Insecta > Trichoptera > Brachycentridae > Brachycentrus > Brachycentrus maculatus. Next base: position 26,765 of record NW_028281468.1, read on the forward strand.
TCCTGTGCGTTGGTTTGCAGCAAGGATCGGTATTAGTCCCGTACTCTGCAGCCCTTTTCAGCTCCAGGTATGAGGCGAAGCTCGTGACTTCACAAACCAGCTCCGGAAGTAGCTATAGCAGGCCGGGCCGAGCCAAATTGGGCCGCATCGATGACCTAAAATTTTCCTAAGGGCATGTGACATTACAGACAGTAATAATTAAAAAAAATATTGCAACCAATTTCATACATAAGTCATATAAGTCGTACATATATATATATATATATATATATATATATATATATATATATATATATATATATATATATATATATATATATATATATATATATATATATATATATATATATATATATATATATATATATATATATATATATATATATATATATATATATATATATATATAAATATATATATATATTTTTATATATATATATATATATATATATATATATATATATATATATATATATATATATATATATATATATATATATATATATATATATCGCTCACTCCTTTCAACAACGTTATATATCAAGAATCGTCTGTTTTCAGTTGTGCATGTTTTCGGAATCCCCAGAAAATGTACTATATCCCAGCAAAAGCGGCATATTTTCAACTTAATATTTACCCGCTACAGGGCGGAAAGTATTGTTTTTGCATTTTGAACAAAAGGTATTGTTTATTTGTTTTTAAATATACTAAATATTTTTCAAATGGAGAAAAAACATTCAGGTTTTACCTAAAAAGATCTGTTGCACAGTAAAATTTCAATAAGTGGCTTGATATTTATTTTTAAAACATTATATTATATTTTTAAACTTCAAAAACGATCTCCTGAAAAACCTTTTTTTTATGTATGACGTTGTTGAAAGGAGTGAGAGATATATATAATATTCCCGATGAGTAATTTCTATTTCTCATTTTGGGACATGGGATTAAGGTTAACAAGACTGGAACACAAATAATAAAGTTACAAAAAATATTTTTTGTAAATAACCAAAACTAATACTAATACATGGCAAAATATAAAAACAATAAACAGGAATAATAAATGGGCACAAGAAGCATATTTAAAAGAAATAAATGAGAAAAACATAAAGTAAGAAGCATATTTAAAATAAACAAATGAGAAAATAAAAAAAATATTATGATTATAAATAATATAAATGCAGAGGTAATCAGAAAGTACAATCAGGGTAATTGTGAAGAAAAAAAACATTACTGCGATTAGATGTGAGAAGAAAATACACATTGAACCAAAAACTAATGTAACTGTATAGTAATAATCATTTTTATCAATTTTAACAATCAAAATTATTAATAAAGACAATCAAACAATGTTATGAATTTTGTTTGAAATAAAACCAATTATGCAATTATACTATAATTGCTCATGGCGGACAGCCTGCTTCTCGACAGTCGCCTTACTATTGTATACGCACAAGCTTTGCGAAATTAAACATTGTCGTCCCCACCTCACGATATCTTCCGTCTTACACATGCTGTGGATATCAGTGTTTCTTACGGTGTTTCCGGTTATTATGCAATACTAATAATTGCTCATGGCGGACAGCCTGCTTCTCGACAGTCGCCTTAATATTGTATACACACAAGCTTTGTGAAATTAAGCTAATTTGAAATATGTCTTTGCACTGCACTTTGCACTTTCTTTTCTTTGCACTGTTCCGTGTCTGTCTGCTGTGCTGGTCGGGGTTGTGGGCGTCTGTGTACCGGCCAACGTCGAGTTGGAATCGAATCTAGCTGACTAATTGAACTAAACACTAATTCCTTTCACTGCCTACACTGGGGTACTTCTAGAAAATTCGATGATGGACTTACAATCTTGTATTTATTTAGATTGGCAGTGACAGGTATGTTGAAAGCTTTTAAATGTAAACTCACAGTAAAATCGAGATACAATTTTATATTGTTTCACATTTTCAATAAATTTCGCAACTAAGTTAAAAAAAATTGCTTAGCAAGAGCAGATCTGTCAGGAAGTCTAGATGCTTCTGTATCAGATCTGGGCATGCGGTGGGACAGCTTTCAATTTTATTTCTTGTCATAATATTAATCGTAATTAATTCTGCCAACAGATGTCAACTGCCTCCGACTCCTGAGAATGGGAGGTACACGTTATCGTCCAGAGTTGTTTCGGCCGCTGCCCGGAGAACCGTCCCGTACTACACCTTCATAGAGTACTCTTGCGACGATGGCTATGTCCTGACAGAGAACGGAGTGTCGGTGTGCGAGGAAACCTCATGGTCCACTCGGCCCAGATGCATACAAAGTAAGTTATCAAATGATCTTCTTCTCTGGTTTCAATCCTGGGATTGGTTTGCAGCAATTTCCTCTGTTCTTCTTTTCCATTCTTCCCTGTCTTGTGCGGTTCTTTTGAAATGTGCATATGATGAGCAGCGCACGTCCTAGTCTCAGCACAGGTCCTCCAGGTACTCTGGGCGTGGGCGTCCCCTGGAGTTTGTCCCCTCGGTCATACCCTCCATTATGGCATGCAAGAGACCTTCTTGACGTATTACATGGTTCCATATTGCACGCCTTTCGGGCAAGGTCCTGAGTTACAAGTTACAATAAATAATTAAAAGTATCAAATGATACTTTTACTTATTTATTGTAACTGCAGACAGTTGGTAGAATTTCATATTGAATTGTTGGGTAATGTATCCAAAATTAAACAAGGCTTGTTGGATTGAATTCTACATTTATTTATGTATATGTTAATACGTGACCCGTTTCGTCTTCATAGGACATTATCAAACACTGACCTGTTTAGGATGCAAAACTGTCAATGTTTGATGATGTTCTAAGAAGATGAAACGCGTCACGTGTTAACATATACATAAATAAATGTAGAATTCAATCCAAGAAACCTTGTTTTATTTTGGATATATTACCCAACGATACTTTTACTTAGTGTACAAAATGCAAGTAAAAACTTGAGTCCCATTTGAGGTATGAAAATAAATAAAATATCAAGGTCAGTGGTTTTTACAACATTTTGAGTGTGTCCAAATACTAATCTGGATTATCTCCAATTACAGGAGTTATTAGGGGGTTGAATTAGTTCTTGCCGTTTATAAAAATTTAATATTTCTCTGTGATTTAAATATATTCCTTTCTTTTTTTTGTTTTCCTGTCCCCCGCTACCTCGAACACCCACGTGGCACTTTCAACCGCCTCAAGCCGCCTCAAAATTAAGGCTATGGGCCTTGTTCATCGGCAGGGAAACTGGGTCCCGTATGCTCTGAAGGAGAGAGATATTGAAAGTCGACTTTGCATGTGTGATTCACTCTTGCAACGGCATCACAGAAAAGGTTTTTTGCAACGCGTCATCACCAGCGATGAAAAGTGGATCTTCTTTGTCATCTGCCTGCCAGGTCAGCCACTCCCTGCTGAAGCCAGCATTGCAAAACGCAACATTCACGCCTCAAAAACGATGCTTTGCATTTGGTGGAATCAGCAGGGAGTAATTTTTTCGAGCTTCTCAAAGCAGGCCAAACAGTCACAGCATAGGTTTACAAGCAGCAAATGATCAAACTGAAAACAGCAATTGAAGAAAAACGTCCAGAATACGCAGCCAGGGACGAGTCGATTCTTATTCTGCACGATAACGCGCGCCCGCATGTTGCCAAAGTGGTAAAATAACAGATAAACTCCTTCGGCTGGGAGGTTCTGTCACACCCGCCCTACTCCCCTGACGTCGCACCATCCGATTATCATCTGTTTCGGTCCATGCAGCATGGATTATCGAGAGAAATTTTCAAAAGTTATCGAGAAGTCGAGTTATGGGTGGAAAATTAGATTGCCTCAAAAGACAAGGTTTTCTTTTATAGGGGAATACGACTTCTTCCTGAAAGATGGGCCAAAGTAGTCGAGAAAGAAGGGCAATACTTTGAATAAATTCTTACTTTAAATAAAAAAAATATTTTCAATTCAAAATACTACAAAAAACGGCGAGAATTAATTCAACCCCCTATTATTTTCATATTATTTTTTGACATCTCATCAAAGATGAAGAAGAATATGGAAGTCTGGGCATTTACGGGTCTGACGACATGGCAGGCTCCCCTGCCGTCTTACGATTGCAAATATGAAAAATATGACGATAAATGTAATCTAAATTATTTTTTGACATCGCAACACAGATAACGAAGAATATGGAAGTCTGGGCATTTATGGAGTTTACGACCGTCGAAGGCTGGTTTAAGTGTTTACACACGTGTAACATTCACCAATTCTACCCATGATTGACAACCCACACTACTCAAATTGTCGGAAGTTCTATATACATAAACCAATTTCAAAACATTGTACAAGAATCACTGGAATTTCACCAGAGACATCTATTGGTGAGATGAAGAAGCTTTTTTATTGAGCAGAAACTCACATATATGAGAGACGCCAGAAAATATCCTTTTCCTTTTATTATTTTAGCTGATAATTTGACCAGATAATTTATTTACATATTCTTCTTCATCTTTGATGAGATGTCAAAAAATAATATGAAAAATAACTCCTTTAATTGGAGATAATCCAGATTTGTGAACAAGTATTTGGACACACTCAACATGTCGTTAATGTAATCTCCATCAACTGTGTACACATAAATTTATGTATATTTTTCTGTTCACAGAAATCCAACCAATCGAGCCAACCAAAATAACTGAAAGGTAATATTATCTACTGCATCAAGTACTTTGTGAGAAATGTCGCGTCAATTTTCTTATATACATATGTATATATTTCCATCCTATCAAGCCATGGTCACTCTTCACTTGGGTGGGTAATCAATCGTGGTGAATGTTTCAAGTGTGTAAAGTGATCACTTAACCAGTCTATGATAGGTCATAAGCCCAGACTTTTGTATTCTTGTTCATCTGTTGAATTCATTCCATAAAGACTATTTGATAGATATTATTTTTTGACATCTCATCAAACATGAAGAAGAATATGGAAGTCTGGGCATTTACGGGGCTGACGACCGTCATAGGCTGGTTTAAGTGATCACTTTGCACACGTGTAATGTGATCACTTAAATAATTTGATCTTCCATATTCTTCTTCATCTTTGATGAGATGTCAAAAAATAATATGAAAATAACTCCTGTAATTGGAGATAATCCAGATTTTGTGAACAAGTATTTGGACACACTCAAAATGTTCTATATGATATACATCAATTGCTTAAATTTAAGATAACGATGAAATTATTTATTTAAAAAAACGGATCTAAGTAGCTTCTTCTTTTAATTTATGAATATATAATAAAGCACATTTTTTATTTTTTTATTTTTTATTTTCTGTTAAAATCAAATACTTGTATTTTATATTAGATCTTTTAATATATTTATCTCTTTAAGAAATAAGGAAAGAATGCAAGGCTGAGATATGCATTATCAAAAAAATTAAGAAAGGTGCGTTGAGATGGTTTGGACATGTGGAACATATGAGTGAGGAAAGAACCGTAAAATAATCTAAAATCTGGTAGCGTCAAAAGTCTGCATAATCGGAGGGTATGTATGATAAGATGTATGGACATGAAGGAGGCGAGGAGTGTATGTCAGGACAGAAGAGTGTGGCGTTCCATCCTCTCTGCCTACCTCTGCGGGGAAACGGCACGATGGTAGTAGTAGTAGACTACTAGGTAATAGTTTTGAAAGCTGTCCCACCGCATTCCCAGATCTGATACAGAAGCATCTAGGCTTCCTGATAGACCTCTCTTGCAAAGCAATTAATATATTTGTTTTGAAATAAGTTACTAAATTCATTGCAAATTTGAAACGAAATTGTATCCCTATTTTACTGTGAATTTACATTTAAAAGCTTTCAATATCCCTGTCACTGCCAACCTTAATAAATACAAGTTTGTAAATCCACCACCAAATATTCTAGAAGTACCCCGATGTAGGCAGTGAAAGGGATTAGTATTTAGTTAGTTCAGTTAGTCAGCTAGATCCGATTCCGACCCGACGTTGGCCGGTACACAGACGCTTCTACAACCCCGACCAGCACAGCTGACAGATACGGAATAGTGCAAATACATTTACAGAAAATGTCAGTCATTGCATTTCCCACTCAACCATTATATCGACACTATTAATGGATCCCTTTCACAAGTAACAACACACATCGCTCACTCCTTTCAAGAATGTCATAAATCAAAGAACTTGATTTTTCAGGAGAACGTTTTTAAAGTTTAAAAATATAATACAATGTATTAAAAATAAATATCAAGCCTCTTATTGAACTTTTTACTATGCAACAGATCTTTTTTGGTTAAACCTGAAGGTTTTTTCTCCATTTGAAAAATATTAAGTACCTATATTTAAAAAAATAATTAAACAATACCTTTTCTTCAAAATGCTCAAACAACACTTTCTGCCCTGTAGCTGGTAAAAATTAAGTTAAAAATATGCCTCTTTTGCTGTGGTTTTGTAAATTTTCTGAGCATTCCGAAAACATGCACAACTGAAAATTGACGACTTTTGATTTATGACGTTCTTGAAAGGAGCGAGCGACATGTTTTATTGTGTTAGAAGTAAATTTTCTTTTGCAGTAATACAGAAAGCAGTTGCGTGCTTCCAAACTTCCCACCAAACGGAAAATATGTCGTAATTGGTGACGCTGAGCTGGACTTGAAGCCAGGAGACGTCATCCAACAATTTTCATACATCCAATACTCTTGCGAATTTGGGTACGATGTGTCGGATATATCTCTGGCAACCTGTGACGGGTCATCCTGGTCAGCTACGCCGACTTGCACAAGTATGTACAGTTAAATATCCCTTTCATATTCTTCTTCTTCTGAGTGGTGTAGGCCTTGAGGCCTGTTTTTAAGAGGGATTAGCCTCCTGCGATGTCGATTCCCAGCTGTCAATCCATCTCTTTGGTGGTCTACCTTGCTATAAAGGATGTTAGTCGAAATAGGTCAGGGTATATGAGTCGCAAGGAACTAAAGTGCGCGGTTACGAATCTTGCTTCACCAATGTTGCCGAGTTTCCGTATAGTCAACAAATAGTGGACTTAACGGCAAATTTATTTTGTTGTTAATCAAAGGAACATTATTTTTTATAACCAATTATATGTTGTCCAACATCTGAAGGCCAAGTATTCGTTAAGTCGCTACTATGTTTTTTTCTAAATCCAGATAACATTTTACGAAAATAATTTTTTTCTTAAAACATTGCATTGAAAAAATTAGTTTTTCTTCGAAATGATTATATAGTTTTGAAAAAAAACAGTTTTTGAATGGTAAGGATTTAAAAAAATATTTTTAAAGGAAAGGAGAGGAATTAATGTGGGTGGTTAGGATTGAGGATAATGAGGGTGGTTAGGTTAAGGATTTTTTTTCTACGTAAGAAGTTTAAAAATAAGAATTTATTTATAAATATACATACATACATATACATACAATTAATAATGGTCAGCACGCTCGGCTACCGTTCTGGAGGTCCCGGGTTCGATTCCCAAGGGGGGTAAAATAAATATAAGTGATTTTTTCACTGTAATATTTATTCAATATTACCATGGACTGGTACCTGAAGCGGAGGGCTGATCACCTTTCCTTCATGTGTAAACGATTAAGATAACACTGCGTTAATATGACACAGTGCCCTATGCACCATTGGGGTGCGGATAAGGGTTTTATTATATATATATATATATATATATATATATACATATATGTACGTTACATATACAAAAAGAAAAAAATTGTCATGTACCATTCACCCCTCACCTATAACGTAACTAGGTTAACGGTGGAGAGTAAACAGAGTATGACAACTTTCTACTAACCTCTTTTTTATTGTAGCTATGCTTTTTCCGAAAATATCAATGTCATTAAATGTCTTGTTGTATGTGTCCATGATTCTGTTTACGGTGGTGTTTTGTAAAAAGACTGTGTTGCACTTTGGTACATGAAGGAGGTGAGTAGAACGCGTACGTCTTTGAGGTAGGTACTCTAAAATTAATAAAATTATAAAATTATTTTTTTAAATTTTAGACTTATTGTTCCAGTCCATCTGTAAAAGCTGTACCTCGTGAAATTCTTCCTTCCTTTCAATACGTCAAGCCTCTCTACGTTGCAGTAATCTTTGTGAGAACTTATGATTGTTCCTTCATTCTTAGGACTTCTTATATCTGCTCACGTTGTACCACCCTTGGCCTTCTGAAGAGCTTTTTGAAGATCATTTCTACTAACTAGTCTGGCCTCTTCTTTTTCATGTCTTTTGGTAAATTACGATCATTTAGACTAATTTTGTTTATTTTTTTTTCTTTCAGAACAGGTGAAAGAAGTTCTGGCAGTACCAAATGTGCCCGATGGACGGTAAAATATTAATAATTTGAAATATTTTTGTTTAATTTTTTCTCTTTTCTCTAATAAAAAGCTTCTTTACAACTCACTAATAGATGTCTCTAGTGAAGTTCTAGTGATTCAAGAACTAGGTTTCTAAATTGGTTCATAAATATATAGAACTTCCAAGAACTTGAGTAGTGTCGTTGTCAATAATGGGTACAATTGGTGAATGTTACACATGTGTAAAGTGATCACTCAAACGAGCCTATGACGGTCGTCAACCCCGTAAATGCCCAGACTTTTATATTCTCCTTCATCTTTGATGAGATGTCAAAAAATAATACGAAAATGAAAATGTTGGGTCCACGATTGATTGTTTGTTTATTAAGTGTGTGTTTTTGCGATTCTGAATATATCAAGATGGCCAAATAATGAATCCATGTTTCAGTTCTGGCTGTGTTTTGCCGGCCAAACCACTTCACGGAGATTACTCAGTGGCCGGATACGAACAGGGTGTAGTAGTTCCGGGAAGCATTGTAAAGAACGGAACGGCCATTTGGCCATTCTGCGAAGACCTGTATGACCCGGAGAAGGACTACGCAATGTGCAAAGGGCACAACCAGTGGTCGTCGACACCCGTCTGCCTGAGTGAGTTAGAGCTATCTATGATGACCTTCTAGAAGCGCCTCAAACATTACTAACGAGCCTTGCAACTGTTCACCATTCCATCTCTTCCTTGGTTTCTTACGACTCCTTACCTCTCAACTCCTTTCCACTGTGTCCGGTTGTGGTCCCGTGGTTAGTGTCGCGGTCTCTTAAGTCAAAGTTTCTCGGTTCGAACCCACTCTACCAAAATTTGATAGCTATTTCTAATAATGAGCCGCTTAGGCTCACAGAAATAGTATGAAATTTAAATATTTGTGTAAATAATAAAATCAAAATTATTTTTCCTTTAAAAAAAAATATTTACCTCATTCTTTATTTTCATCAATTTTACAGTAATTGTCTTCTTCTTTTTCTAACCGCTATCCCAATGGTGCATAGGGAACTGCATCGTATTGACGCAGTGTTATCTTGATCGATACTTACATGAAGGCGAGGATCACTCCTGCGCTTCAGGGACCAGTCCAGGGTAATATGAAGTAAATATTATAGTGTAAAATCACTATATTTATTTTCAACCCCCCCTGGGAATCAAACCCGGGGCATCCAGCACGGTAGCTGAACGTGCTGACTATTACACCACGGAGGCAGACTTTCCACAGTTATTATGGTTATAAGTAATTATAATCAATCATTCGACACTGGCTAGAATACTCTAGAAGGGTGAGATGCCATTAAAAAAAGAAGAAGATGTGTCGGTTTGTGGTCCCGTGGTTAGTGTCGGGGACTCTTAAGGCAGAGTTTTTCGGTTCGAACCCACTCTACCACAATTTGATACCTATTTCTAATAATGAGCCGCTTAGGCTCACAGAAATAGTATTTAATTGAAATATTTGTGTAAATAATACAAACACAAATATTTATACTTAAAAAAAATATATTAATTTTTTTTTTCATAATTATTTGATCAATTTCGAGATTTAGAATATGTTCCCCAAAGAATCAGCAATTAATTTTTTTGGAATTTACATTTGAAGCACTAACTTTGTGATTTTCCATTTTGTAATTAAAATGTTAATAATTAAGTATTGATCAGTCTTGATAAAGAAGCGGTTAGCTTCGAAACCGGAAGACATTATAATTAAGTTATAATAAAATATTATTATTATAATATTTTAATGGAAAGATTGATAAAGACATAGAAAGGAGAGTGAATGCTGGGAACAAAGTGAATGGTGCACTGAAATCAGTTATAGCAAATAAAAACCTATCAGCGGAAGCTAAACTGGCAGTGCACAACGGAGTCCTGGTTCCAACTCTAATGTATGGAAGTGAAACATGGAGTTGGCAAAAGAAGGATGAAAGTAGACTGAATGCAGTCGAAATGCGATCTCTCAGAAGAATGTGCGACAAAATGATGTATGATAGATGTGCGAATAGTGAAATAAGGAAGGAATGCAAAGCTGAGATAAGCATTATCGATAAAATTAAGAAAGGTGTGTTGAGATGATTTGGACATGTAGAACGAATGAGTGAGGAAAGAACGGTAAAACAAATTTATGAGGCGAATGTTAGCGGGAAAAGAAGCAGAGGAAGACCGAGAAAAACATGGCACGATCAGGTATGCCAAATACTTGAAAGTGGTCAGGTTAGGAGTCGTAACAATCGGCGGGTATGTATGAGGAGATGCATGAACGTGGAAGAGGCGAAGAATGTTTGCAAGGACAGAGAGTTAAAATATTTACGGTGATTTTAAAACAAAGTCACATTTTAATTATAATTTTTTTTATGTATTTTTTAGAAAGATGCAAAATGTTGATATCTCATTCGGTGGATTTCGAATGTCGTTCGCCGACATACAGCATCATCCCTTGCGACGAGTTTCTGCCCCACGGTTCCACCATACATCCGACGTGCAAGGATGGCCATATACCCGTTGAGTTACTTACCGACGCCGTATGCAGCAAAGGAAGGTGGACCGACACCCCCAAGTGTAGACCAGGTAAGACTTTATTCCCAACAACTGAGAAAAGCAAGAACAACTGAGAAAAAATTTACGTCCATACTCCCGGACAGGTTAAATTTTAATGTTGCCTTGAAAATTTTTCTTGCCTATTATGTACAAGGATTAACCCTTTCCACTCTGACCATTTTTTCTCATAACTGTGATTAAAGTTATACCTGCGCCCGGCCAGACATTGTGGCCCACGGAGCTGCCTACTAGAATCATACGGGCCAGAATGTCTGGCCTACAGAGTGGTAAGAGTTAATATCACATTTAGTTTATATCCATCAATCAAAATCCGTCACATATATTGAAGAAGCCTAAATAGATAAAAATAGGTAGAGATGATACAATTAGGCAGAGACAGAGATGATACAGTAGGTAGAGACAGACGAGAATAGGAAGAGACAGATTGAAGAAGCCTAAATAGATAACAAAAGGTAGGCTTATACAGGCGAAAATATAGATTGATTGAGACAGACAAAGACAGATAATAATAAGTAGAGATGATGAATATAAAGAGAGCAGAGGTGATACAGGTAGGCAGAGACAGACGAGAATAGGAAGAGATAGATTGAAGAAGCCTAAATAGATAAAAATAGGTAGAGATGATACAGATCTTCAGAGACAGAGATGATACACGTAGGCCTATACAAGCAAGAATAGGAAGATATAGATTGAAGAAGCTTGGATTGATATTAGTAGGCAGAGACAAAGATGATAAAGGTAGGCAGAGACAGGCGAGAATAAGTAGAGATAGATTGAAGAAGCCTAAATAGATAAAAATAGGTAGAGATGATACAAATCTTCAGAGACAGAGATGATACATATAGGCCTATACAGGCAAAAATAGGAAGATATAGATTGAAGAAGCCTATATTGATAATAGTAGGCAGAGACAGATGATACAGGTAGGCAGAGACAAACGAGAATAGGAAGAGATAGATTGAAGAAGCTTAAATAGATAAAAATATGTAGAGATGATACACGTAGGCCTATACAGGCAAGAATAGGAAGATATAAACTGGAGAAGTCTGGATTGATAACTGTAGGCAGAGACAAAGACGGTACAGCATTGGCGATACATTTTTGTGATTACCGATTTCAGATTGCGGTTATGAGAAGTCGTTTGGGATCTCGCACATTGTCAACGCTCCCGTCACCAAAAAGGATACTTTTCCTTGGCATATTGGAGTATACCAACGGGTCGGAGACGCTTTTGAGCAAATATGTGGAGGAACATTGCTTCACACACACATCGTCATCAGCGGTAATGCCTTGATTTTGAAATACACCCATACCTCGCTATACGGCCGCTCTTTATACATCATTTCGCTGTAACGGCCCTCTTCAATTAAGGCACGTTTTCCATTTACGGCCTAAAAGTTTTTTTGATTAAATTTTTTGTAAATCGATATATATGTATCTACATTTTTTATCACAGTTTTTTTATTATTTTTATTTTAATTTTTTTTATTTGTATATGTTTATTTAAATCACAATTTATACATGTAGATTTATATTATCCACTGACACTTCGTGATGGAATTGCATTTTTAATTTATTATTAGATTAAAACCAATATTTTTAGCTTTTCCACTTTTTTATTTGACCAGCGACCGGGTTTCGTCGTTACCGACATCATCAGACTGGTCTGATGATGTCGGTAACGACGAAACCCGGTCGCTGGTCAAATAAAAAAGTGGAAAAGCTAAAAATATTGGTTTTAATCTAATAATAAAATTTATACATGTTTCGAACTTTTTTTTTGCAGAGACCCACCAAGCCACCTTGTGTGTCTTGTCGGTGGAGTTCTTTTTTAATACATTTTTATTGTTTTTTACCAATTTTAACCGAATGTTCATTCGTATAATTTTGTATACCATATCTTCATCATCTTCATATTAAAACCATTTAAAAAAAATAATTATGTATACATACACATATTTTATGTAACATGAAGTTATTTAATTTTTATTTATGGATTACTATTCATTTTTTCAGTCTTTTATTATTTTATGTAAGTACTTATTATGTATGTATTTTTGATTTAAATGAAATAAAAAGATAAAACGCCTTTTGAATGATAAACCATGTTACATAAACGCACTCCCAGTTCTTTATGAAGGCTGCCTGGATAATGTTATGCTGCTATATCCAGTGGCTATTCAGAGTTGTTCCCCGGAGAGAGGAAAACCACCTTGGCTCTTCACCAGTGCTCTAGCTGTACCCTTTACAAACTCTTCTGAATGCCTGTTGACTTTTATTTCAGCTGCCCATTGCTTTTTCGATCAGTCATTGTGTCTATCCAGAGTTGTTCTCCGGAAAGAGCAAGACATGACTCTTCACCAGGGCTCTAGCTGTACCCTATACAAACTCTTCCTAATACCTGTTGATTTTTATTTCAGCTGCACATTGCTTTTTCGTTCAATCATTGTATCTATCCAGAGTTGTTCCCCCGAGAGAGCAAGACCACCTTGGCTCTTCACCAGGGCTCTAGCTGTACCCTATACAAACTGTTCCTAATGCCTGTTGACTTTTATTTCAGCTGCACATTGCTTTTTCGTTCAATCATTGTATCTATCCAGAGTTGTTCCCCCGAGAGAGCAAGACCACCTTGGCTCTTCACCAGGGCTCTAGATGTACCCTATACAAACTGTTCCTAATGCCTGTTGACTTTTATTTCAGCTGCACATTGCTTTTTCGTTCAATCATTGTATCTATCCAGAGTTGTTCCCCCGAGAGAGCAAGACCACCTTGGCTCTTCACCAGGGCTCTAGCTGTACCCTATACAAACTGTTCCTAATGCCTGTTGATTTTTATTTCAGCTGCCCATTGCTTCTTTGATGAACAACGTAAAACCAAGATTGCTGAAGAGTACTATCGAGTTGCTGCAGGAAAGTACTACAGATCTTGGGACCATCCGCAGGATATTGGAGTACAGACTTCAAAGGTAAATAAGATCGTAGCTTTGCTGAATTATACATAGTACAGCTATATAAGGACCGTCAGCCCATTTAATCAATACATTCGTTTCAAAATGCTATAACTAGGTGAAACAATTGTCACATAATTGTTTTTTTTTATAGTTTTTTTTAAACAATAAAATATAACATTTAATACAAAGTTATTTTTACTTACCTATTTATAACTCTTATACGCACCTAATGGTGCATAGGGCACTGCATTAAATAGACGCAGTGTTATCTTGATAATTACTTACATGAAGGCAAGGTGATCACTCTTGCGCTTCAGGAACCAGTCCAGGGTAATATTAAATGAATATTACAGTGTTAAATCTAATATTTATTTTCACCCCCCTCTGGCAATCGAACGCGGGACCTCCAGCTCGGTAGCTAAACACGCTGACCATTACACCACTGAGGCGGACAAAGTTATTTTATTCCTCCAAATAATACAGTATGTGAGAGTTCAGCAGTGTTCCGCAAACTTTTTCTATTCAAGGTTCACCTATCAAATTAAGAAATTTCAGAGGTGCTTATTTATCACATCATGGTAAAATATTTAACATATTATTTTTTGACATCTCATCAAAGATGAAGAAGAATATGGAAGTCTGGGCATTTACGGGGCTTACGACCGTCATAGGCTGGTTTAAGTGATCACTTAACACACGTGTAACATTCACCAATTCTACCCATTATTGACAACCACACTACTCAAATTCTTGGAAGTTCTATATATATGAACCAATTTGGAAACCTTGTTCATGAATCACTAGAACTTCACTAGAGACATCTATTGGTGAGATGTAAAGAAGCTTTTTATTAAGCAGAAACTCTTATATTATAATCCATATTTTGTGAACAAGTATTTGGACACACTCAAAATGTTGTAAATATTTAACATGTTATGTTTAATGCAAAATGTGAGCCTACTTAACTGAGCACAGGCAATCGGAATTCGGAGCAATTGTGTTATTTTCACAAAACTAGACTTTTTTCCGCGGCACACCAACTAGTCACCACGGTACACCAGTGTGCCGCGGCACACACTTTACGGGACAATGCACTATATATCTCTCACTCCTTTCATGAACGTCATAAATAAAAAAAACTTGATTTTTCAGGAGAACGTTTTTAAAGTTTAAAAATATAATATAATGTATTGAAAATAAATATCAAGCCACTTATTGAACTTTTTACAGTGCAACAGATCTTTTTAGTTTATTATTAGATTAAAACCAATATTTTTAGCTTTTCCACTTTTTTATTTGACCAGCGACCGGGTTTCATCGTTACCGACATCATCAGACTGGTCGGTAACGACGAAACCCGGTCGCTGGTCAAATAAAAAAGTGGAAAAGCTAACAATATTGGTTTTAATCTAATAATAAATTAAAAATGCAATTCCATCACGAAGTGTCAGTGGATAATATAAATCTATTAAAAAGATCTTTTTAGGTAAAACCTGAAGGTTTTTTCTGCATTTGAAAAATATCTAGTATATTTAAAAAAATAATATTACACTACCTCTTCTTCAAAATGTAAAAACAACACTTTCTGCCCTGTAGCGGGTAAATATTAAGTTAAAAATATGCCTCTTTTGCTGGGATATTGTACATTTTCTGGGCATTCCGAAAACAAGTACAAGTAAAAATTGACGAAAAACTTAAAATTGTCGATTTTTGATTTATGACGTTCCTGAATGGAGTGAGCGATATAATATTATAAGTTAATTATGTTATTATAAGTTAAATATTAACATATTTATAAGTTACTTTTCTAACTTGTTTGCATGTGTAGCCTCGAAATGCTGTTTAATGTTATACTTTTTCAAGATAGAAACAGAATCATTGCTCATCAGGCATGTTGGCTTTGTTTTAAATTCCACGAAAAAATAGTTTAAAGTCCATCTGTCTTAAAAACATCTCAGTTCTTCTGTTAACGTCTTTACTACTTGACGCTGTTATGGGTCTTGAAATTGTCAGGATAGTGAAATACACCCATATATGGGATATAATACGAACTACGCACGATGGAATATTCTTTTGGTGGTTTTGTGTACAATAAAAGAAAAAATGTGTGATTTGCTCCGCGGGTTCAAAATCTGCAGTATTCTATAATCAAAAAAATTGTGCCCAGTCATATATATATAATCAAAGGGACAATCCAATCTTGATATATAAACATTTAAAATTACTGCCGGTACGTGGAATATTGTGGATGAGTATCATCGTTGAACAACAAACTAGACATAAATATCGAAATCCTTTAGTACACAACCATGATACATGATTTAAACACAACGAAGGTTTGATAGTCCCAAGAATTAACAGTAAATATGGGAGTCCAACACTGCAATATATCGTTCCGAACATTTTTAATTTGTTGCCAACGGAGGTTAGAGGTCAAAATAAAATATGGAACAAAGGCGAAATAAAGGAATGGGTAAATGATCAAGAGTTAGTTTTATGAAAATTGTAAAATGTTTATATTGTCAATTTTTTTCTCTTTTTTGTGTCTATATTAGGTTAAAATCGTTAAAAACAATAAAAAAGTATTAAAAAAGAGCTCCACCGACAAGACACACAAGGTGGCTTGGTGGGTCTCTACAAAAAAAAGTTCGAAATATGTATAAATTGTGATTTAAATAAATGTATACAAATAAAAAAAATAATAAATAAAGGGCCGCAAGTAGACACCCGGAGGGGCCGCGTGTGGCCCGCGGGCCGCGGGTTGGCCACCCTTGCACTAGAGGCATCTATAGTGGGATGAGGAAAGCTTTTTTATTGAGTTTCTTTATTTGTGTTGCAGATTAGGCAGATAATTCTCCCTCGAAGGTACAGAGGAGATGAACAGAATCACCAGAGTGATTTGGCGATCCTGGTGCTAGAAGACCCATTCAGGTTCCACGACTCCATCCACCCGGCTTGCTACGACCTGTCTGTGGAGGCGCACAATGCGCACCACATCCGACACAACAGTCTCGGCAAGGTAGAGAGAAGGAAGAGATAGAGAGAGAGAGGGACAGAGTCGGCGAGCATCAGTGGATAATTTACTAGAAATCCCTTTTTGCAAATCCAGACTTGCGCAAAGACACTCATTTTTCATAGCTCCAAAACTGTTTAATTCATTCCACAAAGACTATGGGCGTTTCGCTCACTCCTTTCAAGAACGTCATAAATCAAAAATCGTCAATTTTGAGTTATGCATGTTTTCAGAATGCCTAGAAAATGTACTATACCCCAGAAAAAGAATCATATTTTTAACTTAATATTTACCCGCTACAGGGAAGAAAATGTTGTTTTTTCATTTTGAAGAAAAGGTATTGTTTAATTATTTTTTTAAATAAAAAAAATATTTTTCAAATGGAGAAAACACCTTCAGGTTTTACCTAAAAATATCTGTTGCTCAGAAAAAAGTTCAATAAGTGGCTTGATATTTTTTTTAATACATTGTATTATATTTTTAAACTTTAAAAACGTTCTCCTGAAAAATCAAGTTTTTTGATTTATGACGTTCTTGAAAGGAGTGAGCGGTTTGTGCTCTACACGGAATTACATGGAATTGTACCGTCCGGCATGTCAGTTAGCATTTTAAAACGATTGCCTTGTGCTTTTGCCCATCTTTCTTCGGATTGGTGCTCTTGTTTGGTGTGTTTAAGTTGCGTAAATTAAATCATGTTAAACTCTCATGGTTGCTTTCATTTTTCAAAACCGGACTGCCGGACGGTAAAATTAGGTGTAGTGCACAAGCGGCTTATATGTAAGACATTAATTACCTAAGTTTGTTTCGATTTAAAATTTTGCTTAAATTATTTATTGAAAAAACCCGAATCTATTATATTTTATACTACAACATTTTAAGTGTGTCCAAAAACTTGTGACAAAGTATTTGGACACACTCAAAATGTTGTAAATAAATTATCTGGTCAAATTATAAGCTTAAATATTGAAAATGAAAATTATATTTTCTGGCGTTTCTCATGTGTGTGATTATAATCCAGTTTCTGCTAAGTAAAAAGCTTCTTTACATCTCACCAATAGATGTCTCTAGTGAAGTGATTCAAGAACAACGTTTCAAAATTGGTTTATATATATAGAACTTCCAAGAATTTGAGTAGTGTGGTTGTCAATAATGGGTAGAATTAGTGAATGTTACACGTGTTTGTAGTGATCACTTAAACCAGCCTATGACGGTCGTCAGCCCCGTAAATGCCCAAACTTCCATATTCTTTTTCATCTTTGATGAGATGTCAAAAAATAATATATTTTATTCTGATTTTCTCATTTGAAAAGTCGAGTTGTAGTAAATACATATCATTAGGAACGAACGAAAGAACCCCTATTTGTAGCCCAATGGTGCATAGGGCACTGCATCATATAAACGCAGTGTTATCTTGATCGTTAATACACGAAAGAAAGGTGATCAGCCCTCGGCTTCAGGTACCAGTCCAGTGTAATATTGAATAAATATTTGAGTGAAAAAATCACTAATATTTATTTGACCCCCCCTGGGAATCGAGCCCGGGACCTCCAGTACGGCAGCCGAGCGTGCTGACCATTACACTACGGAGGTGGACTATCACCGGGAGGGGAAGGTTAATATCGCTCACTCCTTTCAAGAACGTCATAAATCAAAATCATTTTTCAGGAGAATGTTTTTAAAGTTTAAAAATATAATACAATGTATTCAAAATAAATATCAAGCCACTTATTGAACTTTTTACTGTGCAACAGATCTTTTTAGGTAATACCTGGAGGTTTTTTAGCCATTTGAAAAATATTTAGTTTATTTAAAAAAATAATTAAACAAAATCTTTTCTTCAAAATGCAAAAATAACACTTTCCGCTCTGTAGCGGGTAAATGTTAATTTAAAAATATGCCTCTTTTTCTGGGATATAGTACATTTTTTGGGCATTCCGAAAACATTCACAACTGAAAATTGGCGATTTTTGATTTATGACGTTCTTGAAAGGAGTGAATGTATGACAGACGAATGTGTGGAAAATCATTGTATGACAGAATTAAAAACGACGATATAAGAAAGGAATGTAAGGCTGAACGAGGAATAATTGAAAAGATTAGGAAGAGTTCTTTGCGGTGGTATGGACATGTGGAGCGAATGGATAGCGAGAGAATGACTAAGAAAATATATGTGGCGAATGTGAGAGGGAAAACAGAACGTGGACGACCGAAAAAGACTTGGCACGATCAGATCAATCAGAACCTAAAATCTGGCGGTGTCAAAAGTCTGCGTAATCGGAGGGCATGTAAGACTAGATGTATGGATGTGAAGGAGGCGAGGAGTGTATGTCAGGACAGAAGAGTGTGGCGTTCCATCCTCTCTGCCTACCCCTGCGGGGAAACGGCGTGATGGTAGTAGTAGTAGTAGTAGTTGAAAGGAGTGAGCGATATGTTAATTAATATTGTCCGTAAGTGTGCTCTTGGTTTATCCTCAGGTAGCTGGTTGGGGGATAACGGAGACCGGAAATACGTCTGAGGAATTGAGAGTCTTGAATCTTCCAGTCGTGGCCATTGAAGACTGCACCAAGGAGTTGGACAAATACAATTATAACAGATACCTTACTCTAGACAAAATCTGTGCAGGATATTTAAACGGTGAGCTATCCAAAGAACACTTTCCACTCCTCGCCATAACACATCATATAATAATAATATAATATATAATATATATATATATATATATATATATATATATATATATATATATATATATATATATATATATATATATAAAAATGGTAAGACATGTTATAATAATTAATGAAAATGCAAAAAATAACGGGTATAATAGCGCGCTAATAGATAAAATGTTAAAAAATAAAATTAAAAATAATTTAACCAAAAAATACATATATTCAGCTCCTAATAATGATTCAATTAAAAATAAATCTTGGCGAAAAATTTTATACACGGGTTCAATAACTAAAAATATTTCAAAAATCTTACCTTCCCATATACAACCTGCATATTATACAAATAATAATTTACATAAAATCCTCGATAACTCAAAATCTAAAATTGATTTATTACGAAAAAGTGGTGTTTATGAAATTTCGTGAGGAGATTGTGATAGAAAATATATTGGCCAAACTGCGAGAAATTTGAAGATTAGAATTAAAGAACATCATAGCGGTCTTGTTAGTAATTATTTTTCGGAATTCGCAAATCATATAATAGATACTAATCACTCATTTCACTCTCATAAATTAAAATTATTACACCTTGTTCCATATAAAGGCCAAATTATGAATTATCTTGAAAATTTAGAAATACAAAAAAACCTGAATTCTAATAATAATTTATTAAATAATATATTGTTTCAAAATTCTTCGCCATTGCTTTCAATTTTTCCTTTGTTTTCAAACTCCGTTCCTTGACTAACCCCTTCCCCTTACTTTCCCCTCTCCTTATTTATAGAAAAATTTTATATTTTATATTTTAGTTATTATACAGACCTGAATGATGGAAGTTTAACTTCTGAAACATGTAGTCTTTAATAAAAACTCAAGTGGTAAAAAACAAAGTGTTTTCTTTAATTATTATTATATATATATATATATATATATATATATATATATATATATATATATATATATATATATATATATATATATATATATATATATATATATATATATATATATATATATATATATATATATATATATAATAATAATAATTTGTCCGCCTCCGTAGTGAAATTCAGAAATTCTTGGAAGTTCTATATATATTTGATCGAATTTCGAAATATTGTACAAAAATCATTTTTACTAGAGACATCTATTGGTGAGATGAAAAAGCTTAGTTATTGAGCAGAAACTTTTATAAAAAATAAAAGCTTCTTTATCTCACTTGATTGAATTGGATCATATATATAGAACTTCCAAGAATTTTAGTAGCGGGTTTATCAATCGTGGGTAGAATTGGAGAATGCTACACATGTGTAAAGAGACCATTTAAACCAGCCTATGACGGTCGTGAGCCCGGTAATCGCTCAGACTTCCATATTCTCCTTCATCTATGTTGAGATGTCAAAAAATAACATAAAAAGTCCACTGCGCAAATGTGGACTCTTCATTACACAACAGACAAAGATAAAAATGACCGACGCTAAATGAGGGACATCTTGTGGTACTTTCCAGGCTCGGCCGTGTGCAAGGGAGACAGCGGCGGCGGGCTGGTGTTTCCCACGATGGAGTACGACGTCAGGCGCTGGTACTTGCGAGGGGTCGTCAGCAACGGACCGCTCTCTGAAGAAGGATACTCTTGCCGCCCCAACACTTACACCGCCTTTACGCAGTTATTCTACCTGCGTCAGTGGGTCTTCGAGCATTTCAAAGTCCTTGACCTATAATTTTGTATAAAATTTATATCTGAAGCACTTACGTTGTGAATTTAACTAACTAGCCATCACGCCGCTTCTCCGCAGGGGTAGGCAGAGAGAATAGAACGCCACACCACTCTGTCTTTGCAAACATTCTTCGCCTCTTCCACGTTCATGCATCTCCTCATACATACTCGCCGATTGTTGCGACTCCTAACCTGACCACTTACTTTATTTATATTATAAGTATTTGGCATACCTGATCGTGCCATGTTTTTTTCGGTCTTCCTCTGCTCTTTTTCTTTTCCTCATAAATTTGTTATACCGTTCTTTCCTCACTCATTCGTTCTACATGTCCAAACCATCTCAACACACCTTTCTAAATTTTATCGATAATGCTTATCTCAGTTTTGCATTCCTTCCTTATTTCACTATTCGCACATCTATTATACATCGTTTTGTCGCACATTCTTCTGAGAGATCGCATTTCCATTTTATATTTAAAATATAACTTTGTTTTAACCCTTTCCGGTCCTTATTTTTTTTTAAATAATTCCATCAGGTCCACAATAGATTTACAGCATTACAGGGTAAAACAATGCATCCAAGTTTTTTTTTTAATAAAAGTACACTTGTGTTAAAAAAATATTTTTATTTTGAATGTATACAATCATGTCTCTTATTATTACATACACACTAAATACGAGTGAGAAAAAATATGTTTGCTTGAATTTTCACACTAAACTGATGATGAAAAAAAATGTCGAATGACATTCGACATAGGACTCACCGGAATAAAGTCGATGTCGAATGACATTCGACATAGGACTCACCGGAATAAAGTCGATGTCGAATGACATTCGACATAGGACCAGAAAGGGTTTAAATCACCATAAATATTTTATTATTTTATTTTATTTTATTTGGGATTTTTACAGCCAAAACAATATATTATACAACATTAATTAACAAAACTATGGCCAATTAAAAAAATCCTCCGATAATGCTATTCTTATGAAAGTTATGTTGGTTGGGGTGAGTGTGTGTGTGTGTGTGTGTGTGTGTGTGTGTGTGTGTGTGTGTGTGTGTGTGTGTGTAGTACCTATTCCATGTCAACATAAATCATCCAACAAACAGGGATTATAAACAGTTGGCTTGTTGAATTATAACTTGATTATAATGTCTACCGGTTTCAAAGCTACAAATGCTGGACGATGTATATCACCTTCTCTAGGCAACTAGATTCCGCTGAAATGCGAATGCTTATATGGTCAGTGGGAGTGTCCCTTAGAGACAAAATAAAGAGTTCGTGGAAACCTGGCTGTAACAGGCATCAATAGTAATGTAGATGAAAGACAATTGAGACGGTATGGGCATATGGGACGCAGAGAACCCGAACATGTAGTTTACCAGGCAACAGAAATGGATCTTCCTCGACAGTTATCTGGAGGAAGACCGAGGAATTCATGGGTGATGCAGAAAGATAACATGATTGGAAGGCCTGGCCTGGGTGACGTTGTTCAGGACAGAAGGACCTATAACCTGAGGACGAGGAGAGCTGACCCCGGCAGTCTACAAGGACAACAAGCTGGGATGTGACCAAAAAGACGAAGGTTTCAAAGCTAACCGCTTCTTTATCAAGACTGATTAATACTATCCTTATCATTCGTCGTGCACTTTGTATAATACCAAAGTGCATTTAAAATCAAATTTACTAAACTAGAACTATAAAATAGAACGCAGTCAGGGATCCGAAATAAATAAAAAAAAATAAAAAAACTTTATGGACAGATATTTGTGTTAGTGATAAGTTATATCTCTCATTTCGCTCACTCCTTTCAACAACGTCATACCATATATCAAAAATCGTCAATTTTTAGTTGTGTTTATTTTCATAATGCCCAGAAAATGTACTTTATCCCAGCAAAAGCGGCATATTTTTAACTAAATATTTACCCGCTGCAGGGCAGAAAGTGTTGTTTTTACATTTTGAAGAAAAGGTATTGTTTAATTATTTCTTTAAATATATTGAATATTTTTCAAATGTAGAAAAAACATTCAGGTTTTATCTAAAAGTATTTATTGCACAGTAAAAAGTTCAAAAAGTGCCTTGATATTTATTTTTAATACATTTTATTTTATTTTCAAACTTTAAAAACGATCTCCTGAGAAACCTTTTTTTGAAAAATAAGTTTTTTGATATATGACGTTGTTGAAAGGAGTGAGCGATTTGTTTCTTTTAAACATGCTTCTTACCTTGTGTTTTTGTTAAAATACCTATTTACTGTACGAAGGTCATAAACAATACAATATACATATATATATATATATATATATATATATATATATATATATATATATATATATATATATATATATATATATATATATATATATATATATATATATATATATATATATATATATATATATATATATATATATATATATATATATATATATATATATATATATATATATATATATATATATATATATATATATATATATATATATATATGTATATGTATATATATATATATATATATATATATATATATATATATATATATATATATATATATATTACATTTTACTCTGTTTAATTTTTTTACCTTTTTTTCAGCATTATTATTTGTGTTTCAGTCTTGTTAACCTTGATCCCATGTCACAAAATAAGAAATGGAAATTACTCATCAATAATATTATATAAATATATGTTAGTATAAACATAAAATATTTCTTATGTACGTAATATATTTTGAGAAAATATAATAAGTTAAAAAAATAATACTTGGAAATTTTATTTAACAAATTGGATGTTATATTGTATTTCATAAAGAGTTTTTAAAAACATTTTTTCATATAACGTTAGTGTGTACAAGTATGTACCTGCCCACATCAATATTTTTTTCAGACAGGCGGTAACCGTTTGACTTACAAAACTGGTGTCGCGGGTTCGATACCCACCTAGAGAAAAATAAATTTACAACATTTTGAGTGTGTCCAAAATACTTGATCAAAAATCTAGATTATCTCCAAGTATAGGAGTTGTAATTAGAGTCATTAATTATTTCATCTCACCAATAGATGTCTCTAGTGAAGTTCTAGTGATTCAAGAACAATGTTTCGCGATTGGTTCATAAATACAGAACTTCCAAGAATTTAAGTAGGTTGGGTGTCAATAACGGGTGCATGTTACATGTGTGTTAAGTGATCACTTAAACCAGACTATGACGGTCGTCAGCTCCGTAAATGCCCAGACTTATGCCCATATTCTTCTTCATCTTTGATGAGATGTCAAAAAATAATATATTTTAAATTGACTTTCTAATTTCAAAAGTCGAGTTGTAGTAAATACATAACTAAGTTCAATGTAGTAAAGACTTAAGTTCGATTGGTCTGGGTGATTGTGATGTATTTTTCACATTTACCTTCCCTATCCTTACTATCCCACCTGCAGACAAGCCTTTAAAAGTAGAGGCTTTGCGGATTATCCCTAAAAAGCGTTTGTCGTCAAGTTGGCAAGCCTGTGCGGCGCGCTGTCATAGTCTATGCGCGCGATGCGTACCCTCAAGTTTTCAGGCGAGATTTCCAATACTACTTTTTTAAATCAGGAGTTCTACTATGAATATATTTAAAAAATACAAACAATTTTTATAAAATAAAATTATTAAAAAATAATTGTAAAACGTCCAATTCTAAGTAACAAAATATCTGTAATTTTTTTTTCCACAAATGTTTTTTTTTCCAGTGAACGGGTTTTGTCGTTACTGACATCATCAGACAGGTGTGAGGCTAGACAAAATGCCATGTTATATACACAACTTGAAACCTTGATTTTATATAAAAATTTCTGACAAAATAAACACAAATTCAGCAAATTTAAGAAATGTTTTATGAAAATAAATACAATTTATTTATGGTTAGGGTTTCAAGATTGATTTCAAATTGTAAAATTTTATTAAAGAAATAGATTATTGTTTGTCAATTTAAATAATTAATGGGTGAGTCTGGAACCGTTGGTTGACAATGGTACCAGCCAACGACAGGTCATAAGCCCTGTAATCACCCGAACTTCCATAGTCCTTTTCATCTTTGTTGAAATATCAAAAATGTTTTTACTTGTATGAATTGTCAATCGTTATTTGTTTTATTTTCTGAGTGATGAATAAATAGTTACATATCCACATCCGTCAGAACAGTCCATGAGGGAGTCCCATGACCCATTCAGATGCTGGCTTCGTTACTTTCATTTCCTCGGGGAACATAATTAAGGACATTAAAAAACACGTATTCCACAGTAATTTTATTATAAAAATTATCATAATTCAAATATTAAAAGATAAAGTAAGGTCGTACAGTGACATATCAAAGACCGCTGGCTGCGAAAACTACGCATGAGACGCTCATTGGTGAACGTTGTTCACTGCTAATTTGTACCTTCTTCATCCATGTTCGATCCGCAGGTGGAGCATATGGCCACTGCAAGTCGTCTACACCAATATTGTAAGTTTTGTAGCAAATTTTAGGTTATTATTCATTCTCGAGGCAAGGTTTGCATGACCTCTGACCAAATGGGTGTTTTCATATTATGTGCCAAATAAAGCTGTTTATTCTATGACGCGCTTCATGGCTAGAGCTGTAATGTTTATTCCCACCATTTGTATGAGAGTAATAAAATTGAAGACCCGTCTATTTGAATATGATATTTTAAGGCAACTCCTACTATGTAAATAATTCGCTAAAGATTTTCACATTCATTCTATGAAGGATTCTTCTAAACCACTATCAAGCATGGATGTCGTAAACGAAGTTCTACTCAAAAGACGCCGGTGATGTTTTCATTTAGAGCATGTTTAGACCTTTCCAGCATCACTTGGAGAGTTCGCTTCAGGCGTCGATTTTCCAAATTCGCTACTTCTGTACTCTTTCGGGCTTTAAAGTGTATGTGGGAGATAATAGGAACCATCGCGCTAAGTAATTGGATATCTACGGGTCCAAGGATGGGAATCGAACCCGGGCCGTCCAGCACTCGCTGACCAGCCTACGGAGGTGGATTAGATGTTAGTATTTAGAATGTGCTAGTTTCTTTTTTTCGCTTCGTTTATTTCTAGCACGCGCTTCGTCAAATAATATAAAGCTACAGGCAAAGTGAGTACAATAAAGAAACAGCAAAAGCACAGAGTTTCCCAAAACTGCGCGTCGGAGTAGGCTTTAGAGTCTATATTAAATATTGGGGACTTAGGACCTTCCGCGAGTAACGAGGGAAACATGTTGCCGTAGTCGTGAGGTGTCGTAGTGCGCTCATTATTCACCAGTTTGTTTTCTACGTCAAACTCTGTTTCGTCTTTCGTCTCGAGTGTGGTGCGTGGTGTGCGTCTGGTGCTTCTGGCGTGTGTGGGGCCTGTAGAGGGTGGGGGGGGTGTGGTGGGTGTGGTGGGTGTGGGGGGTTTGGTAGGTGTGGTGGGTGTGGTAGTAACTGCAGCAGTAGTCGTTTCTTGGGTAGTCAGCTTGGTAGTTGTAGGAATAATATCTGATCGAATTATAATTTCTAATATTTTCATCATCACAAAACTGCTTTTATAATCTGAGAAGGCACCGGGAAAATACTCCTCTCCATAATGAGATCCAGTGTGTATTTCTACCTGCAACAAAAAACATAATTTGAAAATATTGTATCGTCTCTGCAGCCTGTTGCGGTCAGGTGTCCTCGTCCTCGGGTAGTAGATCCTTCCTCTTGCAGTTGTTTTCTCCGCTCCACTTTGCTTGCCCTGGACTTCGCATTATCGATAAAATTAAGAAAGGTGTGTTGAGATGGTTTGGACATGTGGAACGAATGAGTGAGGAAAGAACGGTAAAACAAATTTATGAGGTGAATGTTAGCGGGAAAAGAAGCAGAGGAAGACCGAGAAAAACATGGCACCATCAGGTATGCCAAATACTTGAAAGTGGTCAGGTTAGGAGTCGTAACAATCGGCGGGTATGTATGAGGAGATGCATGAACGTGGAAGAGGCGAAGAATGTTTGCAAGGACAGAGTGGTGTGGCGCTCTATTCTCTCTGCCTACCCCTGCGGGGCAGCGGCGTGATGGTTAGTTAGTTAGTTAGTTAGTTATAAGCTAAAATAAATTAAAAATCATGTCTTCAAGAGTTTCTCTAGTATGTGAATATAATCAAGGATTCGGACCTCACATACAAACGAAAAAAGTCTCCGCTTAATAAAAGCTTTCCTCATCCCACCGTAGATGGCTGTTGCGAACTCCCGCATACTGTGTTACGAGTTTGATCAATATATTATATTTGCTAGGGCCCCAGTGGCTGTTTGACCTCGGCTCTTAACGCATGTTTGTGCTGCAACCCCTAGTGCATGTCGGTCTTTGGGTTGACCAAAAATAGCACGTGTTAAACATTTTGTGTAGTTTTAAGTGTGTAAATAGTGCTATGGTAGTGAAGGGTAGTATTGTTTGCATGCTGTGGTAGTGATTGTCCCGACCAAGAGACGGGTACGTCTCGAGACCGATAGACATAAAAATCTCGGTGAGTGGTTGTATACTAATATTACTAACATTTTTGTAAATAAATAAATAAGTAAAAAATAATACTAACTTGGTCCTTTGGATCTGCGTATAAATCTGTGCATGTGATTTTTCTACATGGCAGCTCGAAACCAGTTGGCTCTTCGCAAGGCGTTGTCATAGTACTCGCGGTGTTACACAAGCAATGACTCCCTGAAATACTTATAACGAATATTACAAAGGTTACATCTGTAATAACTGTGATATCCACCGCTACTCTTATTCGATAATCATATCCCGTTGTGAACTTCGCGCCAACACAGAAGTTTTTGTTCCTTTTCAAAGGTATGGAATAGTAAGACTTAGACGTGTCAGGACCCGTCTCTTTAACATGGTAGTGGCATCTAACACGGGGACAACTGCAGACACCGTCGTCCTCTCGAAAAAAATCCTCGGGACATATTTTCATAGGGAGATCATAGTCTTTGCACAGACACGGAGGAATAAAAACCAACGATAGAAACACAGAAAACTTCAGGAATCTGTTAATCATTTTAACAAATTCTTCCAAGAGCACCAGACTTCAAAACCTGCTTAAAAACATAACGAACAATTGAACGTAGAAAATTTTTGAATTTAACTTTTTTTCATATTCTCAATATTATATGTTTTAGGTAGGATCTCCATTATCTTTGTGTGTGTAAACCTCGTGTTAAGAAACATTAATGATACTTTTATTCTCAAGTTAATTGAAAATTAAATATTATAAGCACAAGTGTATTAGACTCTTGTTGCTTTGAACAACAAAAACAAAAACGTCATTTAATATTACAGTAAAACCTCTATAAAACGGACCTGTATTTAAACTTCGGATATGACGGACAAAACATTTTACATAATATTATTTTTTGACATCTCATCAAAGATGTCCACCTCCGTAGTGTAATGGTCAGCACGCTTGGCTACCGTTCTGGAGGTCCCGGGTTCGATTCCCAGGGGGTGTCTAATAAATATAAGTGATTTTTTCACTGTAATATTTATTCAATATTACCCTGGACTGGAACCTGAAGCGGAGGGCTGATCACCTTTCCTTCATGTGTAAATGATCGAGATAACACTGCGTTTATATGAAGCAGTGCCCTATGCACCATTGGGGTGCGGTAAGGGTTTATTAGTTTTATCAAAGATGAAGAACAATATGGAATTCTGGGCATTTACGGGGCTGACAACCGTCATAGGCTGGTTTAAGTGATCACTTTACACACGTGTAACATTCACCGATTCTACCCATTATTGACAACCATACTACTCAAATGCTTGGAAGCTCTGTATATATGAACCAATTTAGAAACCTTGTTCTTGAATCACTAGCGACATCTATTGGTGAGATGTAAGGAAGCTTTTTACTAAGCAGAAACTCTTATATTAGTATGTGAGGTCCGAATCCTGGATTATTAACACAAACATGAGAAACGCCAGAAACTATCATTTACAATTTTACTGTTTAAGCTTATAATTTGAACAGACAATTTATTTACAACATTTTGAGTGTGTCCAAATACTTGTTCACAAAATCTGGATTATCTCCAATTACAGGAGTTATTATCATTTTATTTCTTGACATCTCATTAAAGATGAAGACGAATATGGAAGTCTGGGCATTTACGGGGCTGACGACCGTCATAGGCTGGTTTAAGTGATCACTTTACACACGTGTAACATTCACCAATTTACATCTCACCAACAGATGTTTCAAGTGAAGTTCTATTTTTTTTTATTAAACCCTTATCCGCACCCAAATGGTGCATAGGGCACTGTGTCATATAAACGCAGTGTTATCTTAATCGTTTATACATGAAGGAAAGGTGATCAGCCCTCCGCTTCAGGTACCAGTCCATGGTAATTTTGAATAAATATTACAGTGAAAAAATCACTAATATTTATTTTACCCCCCTTGGGAATCGAACCCGAGACCTCCAGAACGGTAGCCGAGCGTGCTGACCATTACACTACGGAGGCGGACTATCACCGGGAGGGGAAGGTTAATATCGCTCACTCCTTTCAAGAACGTCATAAATCAAAATCATTTTTCAGGAGAATGTTTTTAAAGTTTAAAAATATAATACAATATAGATGTCTCTACAGAAGTTCTAGTGATTCAAGAACAAGGTTTCTAAATTGGTTCATATATACAGAACTTCCAAGAATTTGAGTGGTGTGGTTGTCAATAATGGGTAGAATTGGTGAATGTTACACGTGGGTAAAGTGATCACTTTAACCAGCCCTAATCACTAATATTTATTTTACCCCCCCTGGGAATCGAACCCGGGACCCTCAGAACGGTAGCCGAGCGTGCTGACCATTACACTACGGAGGCGGACATTATAATAAATACTTAAATATTATTCTAATTATTTTTACTGCATTCCATTCTTCGTTTCTTTCTAGACACCTTGTTGGCCTTAATCCTAAAATGAGTGATGGAAATTACTCATCGGGAATATTATACATGTTACCCGTATGTATGTTATATGTTTTTAAAAGAAATAAGTAAACATTATGGTGAGAAATCGATTTTATTTATTTAGACCCGTATACGGTTCGGTCCATATTAAAGGCATCTACCCTGCTTCGCTTACCCTACACGCCGTCATTGTTTAGGTTAATGAGTAATTATATCGGGTTATACGACGCCTGAGGGAGGGATAGGATAACTCGGTTATTTCATTTCCCCCCGAATCCCGAGGATAAACCATTCCTAATTGAAATTCGGGCTGGACCTCTTGTACCTTAAATTAGGGCACTGTTTTACATCGTGCCAAAAATAACGGACTTAATATCACACATGATCAAGGTGTAAGGTTTCAAACTGTTCAAATCGGTTTTAAATATTTATATTACATTTACAAATATGGAACGAATCATTTTTTATATATTTTTTTAAATTTCCTCTTTTCTGAAGAAGAGTTTGGGAACTCGCTGTCTTCTTGTAGTACAAGAAGACAGCGAGTTCCCAAACTCTTCTTCAGAAAAGAGGAAATTTAAAAAAAAATTATAAAAAATTATCCGTTCCATATTTGTGTGTGTAGTGTGTTCCTAGCTCCATCATAACTTATCGTCTCTGTATACTGTTGGGGCAAGCTCTCCTCGTCCTCAGGCCGCAGGTCCTTCTATCATATTGTCACCTAGGCCATGCATCCGAATCATGTTGACTTTCTGTAACATTCGTCAATTTTTTGGTCTTCGTCTAGATGCCTTTCGAGGAAGACACACAAGATTTGGAACTCGCTGTGTTTGCTCGCAAATGAAAAAAACATCAAGACAAATAATGTCGATGCGATCTAGTGCCCTAAGCCTGGTAATGATCAAAGTTAGAAGACGGAGATAATGAAGATCCTACCTGAAACATATAATATTGAATTTATGGAAAAAATCTAAATTCAATAATTTTCTGCGTTCAATTGTTCGTCGTGTTTTTAAGCAGGTTTTGAAGTCTGGTGCTCTTGGAAGAATTTGTTAAAATGATTAAGAGATTCCTGAAGTTTTCTGTGTTTCTATCGTTGGTTTTTATTCCTCCGTGTCTGTGCAAAAATAATGATCTCCCCATAAAAATAAATCTCAAGGATTTTATTAAAAAGGACGACGGTGTCTGCAGTTGTCCCGTTGGATGCGGCTATTTCAATGTTATAAAGACGGGTCCTGAGACGTATAAGTCTTACTATACCTTAATTCACAGAGAGGACGTAAACAACTGTGTTGCCGCGGATTTCTCAACGGGATATGATTATCGAATAAGAGTAGCGGTGGATATCGCATTTATTACAGATGCAAACTTTGTAATGGTCGTTCTAAGTATGTCAGGGAGTCATTGCTTGTATAACAACGCGAGTACTATGACAACGCCTTGCGAAGAGCCAACGGTTTTTGGGCTGGTATGTAGAAAACTCACATGCACAGATTTATATGCAGATCCAAATGACCAAGTTAGTATTATTTTTTACTTATTTATATATTTACAAAAATGTTAGTAATATTAGTAAATAACCACTCACCGAGATTTTTATGTCTACCGGTTTCGAGACGTACCCGTCTCTTGGTCGGGACAATCACTACCACAGCATGCAAACAATACTACCCTTCACTACCATAGCACTATTTACACACTTAAAACTACACAAAATGTTTAACACGTGCGATTTTTCGTCAACCCGAAGACCGACATGCACTAGGGGTTGCAGCACAAACATGCGTTAAGAGCCGAGGTCAAACAGCCACTGGGGCCCTAGCAAATATAATATATTGATCAAACTCGTAACACAGTACGTGGGAGTTCGCAACAGCCATCTACGGTGGGATGAGGAAAGCTTTTATTAAGCGGAGACTCTTTCTATTTGTATGTGAGTTCCGAATCCTTGATTATACTCACATACTAGAGAAACTCTTGAAAACATGTTTTTTAATTTATTTTAGCTTATCGTTTGACCAATATATTTATTTTCAACATTTGGAGTGTGTCCAAATACTTAAATCTTTAAACTCCAATATATACATCTCAAAATAGGTGAGGTCCAGGGCAAGCAAAGTGGAGCGGAGAAAACAACTGCAAGAGGAAGGATCTACTACCCGAGGACGAGGAGACCTGACTGCAACAGGCTGCAGAGACGATACATTGGGATGGAGCCAGGAAGAAGAACAATATTTTCAAATTATGTTTTTTGTTGCAGGTAGAAATACACACTGGATTTTATTATGTAGAGAAGTATTTTCCCGGTGCCTTTTCAGATGTTGATATCGGTTTTACGGTGATACATATATTAGAAATGATAATTCGATCAGATATTATTCCTACAACTACCAAGCTGACTACCCAAGAAACGACTACTGCTGCAGTTACTACCACACCCACCACACCTACCACACCCACCACACCCCCCCCACCCACCACACGCCCCACACGCGCCAGACGCACCAGACGCACACCACGCACCACACTCGAGACGAAAGACGAAACAGAGTTTGACGTAGAAAACGAACTGGTGAATAATGAGCGCACTACGACACCTCACGACTACGGCAACATGTTTCCCTCGTTACTCGCGGAAGGTCCTAACTCCCCAATATTTAATATAGACTCTAAAGCCTACTCCGACGCGCAGTTTTGGGAAACTCTGTGCTTTTGCTGTTTCTTTATTGTACTCACTTTGCCTGTAGCTTTATATTATTTGACGAAGCGCGTGCTAGAAATAAACGAAGCGAAAAAAAGAAACTAGCACATTCTAAATACTAACATCTAATCCACCTCCGTAGGCTGGTCAGCGAGTGCTGGACGGCCCGGGTTCGATTCCCATCCTTGGACCCGTAGATATCCAATTACTTAGCGCGATGGTTCCTATTATCTCCCACATACACTTTAAAGCCCGAAAGAGTACAGAAGTAGCGAATTTGGAAAATCGACGCCTGAAGCGAACTCTCCAAGTGATGCTGGAAAGGTCTAAACATGCTCTAAATGAAAACATCACCGGCGTCTTTTGAGTAGAACTTCGTTTACGACATCCATGCTTGATAGTGGTTTAGAAGAATCCTTCATAGAATGAATGTGAAAATCTTTAGCGAATTATTTACATAGTAGGAGTTGCCTTAAAATATCATATTCAAATAGACGGGTCTTCAATTTTATTACTCTCATACAAATGGTGGGGATAAACATTACAGCTCTAGCCATGAAGCGCGTCATAGAATAAACAGCTTTATTTGGCACTTAATATGAAAACACCCATTTGGTCAGAGGTCATGCAAACCTTGCGTCGAGAATGAATAATAACCTAAGATTTGCTACAAAACTTACAATATTGGCGTAGACGACTTGTAGTGGCATATGCTCCACCTAGGGATCGAACATGGATGAAGAAGGTACAAATTAGCAGTGAACAACGTTCACCAATGAGCGTCTCATGCGTAGTTTTCGCAGCCAGCGGTCTTTGATATGTCACTGTACGACCTTACTTTATCTTTCAATATTTGAATTATGATAAATTATGATAATAAAATTACTGTGGAATACGTGTTTTTTACTGTCCTCAATTATGTTCCCCAAGGAAATGAATGTAACGAAGCCAGCATCTGAATGGGTCATGGGACTCCCTCATGGACTGTTCTGTCGGATGTGGATATGTACCTGCTTAGTCATCACTCAGAAAATAAAACAAATAACGATTGATAATCCATACAAATACAAATTTTTTTTGACATCTCAACAAAGATGAAGAGGAATATGGAAGTCTGGGTGATTACAGGTCTTATGACCTGTCATAGGCTGGTTGTTGTACCATTGTCAACCAACGGTTCCAAACTCACCCATATATTATTCAAATTTACATACAAAAATCCGTTCGGTTCACGTGCCCAAACCATCTCAACACACCTCTGTTAATTTTATCGAAAGTACAATAGTTATCTAAGTCAAAATGCGATCTCTCAGACGAATGTGCGACAAAACGATGTATGATAGATGTGCGAATAGTGAAATAAGGAAGGAATGCAAAGCTGAGATAAGCATTATCGGTAAAATTAAGAAAGGTGTGTTGAGATGGTTTGGACATGTAGAACGAATGAGTGAGGAAAGAACGGTAAAACAAATTTATGAGGCGAATGTTAGCGGGAAAAGAAGCAGAGGAAGACCGAGAAAAACATGTCACGATCAGGTATGCCAAATACTTGAATGTGGTCAGGTTAGGAATCGTAACAATCGGCGGGTATGTATGAGGAGATGCATGAACGTGGAAGAGGCGAATAATGTTTGCAAGGACAAAGTGGTGTGGCGCTCTATATTCTCTCTGCCTACCCCTGCGGGGAAGCGGCGTGATGGTTAGTTAGTTAGGTAGTTTTATATATATATATATATATATATATATATATATATATATATATATATATATATATATATATATATATATATATATATATATATATATATATATATATATATATATATATATATATATATATATATATATATATATATATATATATATATATATATATATATATATATATATATATATACATATATACAAACATGTTTATCTTCCTGTTATCTCTTGTATGAAGCGTTACATAAAGCAGGAAGTTTCCGTTTCCGATTTGGCGTAGAAAACGCGCGCCAAAAAATCTGTAGGCAGCCATTTTACCGGATGTTGTAATGACCAATACATATCGTGGTGCGCAGCATGTTAAATGATTTATATAACCCTCGATTAGTCATTGGAATTGTACGCCAAATAATGGGTATTGTATTTATTGTAACCGCAGACAGTTGGTGGATTTCCATATTGAATTGTTGGGTAATATATCCAAAATTAAACACGGTTATTGGATTGAATTCTACTTTTATTTAAAAATATATAATAATTTGTGACGCGTTTCGTCTTATTTATTTAGTCAGTGTTTGATAATGTCTTAATAAGACGAAACGCTTCACATATCGCTCACTCCTTTCAAGAACGTCAAATATCAAAAATCGTCGATTTTCAGTTGGGCGCGTTTTCGGAATGCCCAAAAAATGAACTATATCCCAGCAAAAGCGGCTCATTTTAAACTTAATATTTGACCGCTACAGGGCAGAAAGTGTTGTTTTTGCATTTTGAAGAAAAGGTATTGTTTAACTTAATAATTTTCGAATGGAGAAAAACCTTCTGGTTTTACGTAAAAAGATCTGTTGCAGAGTAAAAAGTTCCATAAGTGGCTTTATATTTGGTTTTAATACATTGTATAGTATTTAAAACATAAAAAACGATCTCCTGAAAAATCACGTTAATTGATATATGACGTTGTTAAAAGGAGTTAGCGATATATCCTCGTATATGTAAATAAAAGTAGAATTCAATCCAAAAACCGTGTTTAATTTTGGATATATTACCCAACAATTTCATGGGTATTGTATTTGTGGAGGTCCTCACCAAAAAGTTACATTTAC
>NW_028281468.1:67500-80000 GCF_059751285.1 Brachycentrus maculatus
TCTACCTTACAATTGATGTCAGCTACAGCCAGGCTTCCATGAATGTGTGAACTCTTAATTTTGTATCTAAGGGACATTCCAGATAACCATATAAGCATTGGCATTCCAGTAGTTTCTGTTGCACCCTGGCTTTCACGAATACGCAAGCAAAAAGAACCTTAATTTTTGGGCTGTCGCAAAAAATCCTTCGTGAAACTTTTTCACACGATTCCTAAAGGATATAAGGAAATGTGATTTATTTATTTCCGTATGAAGATTAATTGTCCTATATGGAACCAAGACTAATTCCATTGAAAGGAAGAAGAAAAAATTAAACGTATTTTAACAATCAACTGACTATCACGCCGCTTCCCCACAGGGGTAGGCGGAATAGAACGCCACACCGCTCTGTCTGTGAAAACATTCTTCGCCTCATACATGCCCGCCGACTATTCCGACTCCTGACCGGACCGCGGCCAAGTATTTGACAAACTCGATCGTGCCATTTTTTCCTCGGCTCCCACTTTCACCCACTTTCGCTTCATAAATATGTTTTACCGTTCTTTCCTCACTCACATTTATTAATAAACGAGTATGTTTGTACTACTACCATTATGTTTTTACGGTAGGCAGAGAGGATGGACCGCCACACTCTTCTGTCCTGACAGACACTCCTCGCCTCCTTCACATCCATACATCTAGCCATACATGCGCTCCGATTACGCATACTTTTGACATCACCAGATTTTAGGCATCTGATCGTGCCAAGTCTTTTTCGGTCATCCTCGCTCTCTCCTCCCGCTCACATTCGCAACATAAATCTACTTAGTCATTCTATCGTTATCTATATATATATATATATATATATATATATATATATATATATATATATATATATATATATATATATATATATATATATATATATATATATATATATATATATATATATATATATATATATATATATATAAATATATATATATAAATAAATATATATATATATATATAAATAAATATATATACATATATATATATATATATATATATATATATATATATATATATATATATATATATATATATATATATATATATATATATGTATATATATATATATATATATATATATATATATATATATATACATATATATATATATATATATATATATAATATATATATATATATATATATATATATATATATGTATATATATGTATATATATATATATATATATATATATATATATATATATATATATATATATATATATATTATATATATATATATATATATATATATATATATATATATATATATATATATATATATATATATATATATATATATATATATCGGTAGTGTAATGGCAAACGTGTATATCTGTCAAATTTTTCATTTTCTAAGTTTCAATGATGTGAATAAGTCAAAATGTCCAAAATAGTGTATTTCATAATTTTGCAAAAAAATATAGCTGTAGTTGCAATACTTATTTAGTTTAATTTAGATATGTATATATGCTATCCAAACAAAATATTTAATTTCACAAGTTTGTTTTTGCTCTCCTGTAAAATTTGGTCTGAGACAGATATACCCCTTTGCCTTTATACTACCGATATAGATATATATATATTTATATATATATATATATATATATATATAAATATATATATATATATATATATATATATATATATATATATATATACATATATATATATATATATATATATATATGTATATATATATATATATATATATACATATATATATATATATATATATATATATATATATATATATATATATATATATATATATATATATATATATATTTATATATATATATATATATATATATATATATATATATATATATATATATATATATATATATATATATATATATATATATATATATATATATATATAAAAGCAAAATAGGAAATAAAACAAGGTTTCATATTTCTCACATATTATATTAAAGATTTTTTTTAATAAACTATCATTTAATATGTAATATCATAAATAATTTTAATAAATAAAAACAGATTTTAAAAACTACATAAAACAACTTTTCGCTATATTACAATTGAAATATTTACATCGTCCAATATACCGAACTCTCCGTTTGCATCGTTTACGCTTTTCCGTGTAAAAAAAGGATACTAAAATGAAATGAGAAGTTTGTGGCTAGGTTTCCTTGCGTAAAAATCAATTTAGGATATCAAAAAATTAAATAAAACTTTGCTTATTGTATTTTAGATTTATTTTTAAAAATCATTGAAAAATTAACCCTTTCCGGTCCTATATCGAATGTCATTCGACATTTTTTTCTTCATCAGTTTAGTGTTAAAATACAAGCAAACATATTTTTTCTCACTCGTATTTAGTGTAAAATGTAATAATAAGAGACAAGATTGTATACATTCAAAATAAAAATAAGTTTTTAACACATGTGTAGTTTTATTTAAAAAAAAACTTGGATGTATTGTTTACCCTGTTATGCTGTAAATCTATTGTGGATCTGGTGGATTTTTTTAAAAAAAAATTTATGGGTCGGAAAGGGTTAAGGATGGCAAAAATGATTCACCCATATGCCTTGAGTTGGCAAACTATAGCTCGCTAGACGACCTTTTAAGTGCGGCTCCTGCACACATATTGCTCACTCGTTTCAAGAACGTAATAAATTAAAAAAAATTCAAAAAAATCAGTTGTGCATGTTTTCGGAATGCCCAGAAAATGTACTATATCCCAGCAAAAAGGGCACGTTTTAATTTAATATTTACCCGCTACAGGGCAGAAAATGCTGTTTTTGCATTTTGAAGAAAAGGTATTGTTAATTTTTTTTTTAATATACTAATTATTTTTCAAATGGAAAAAAATACTTCAGGTTTTACATAAAAAGATCTGTTGCACGGTAAAAAGTTCAATAAGTGGCTTGATATTTATTTTTAATACATTGTGTTATATTTTTAAACTTTAAAAACGTTCTCCTGAAAAATCAAGTTTTTTGATTTATGACGTTCTTGGATGGAGTGAGCGATACACGCGGAAGGGCTCTTCGACTGTTTTTCAAGCGTGAACCTTGTTAAAAACTTCCGTGTGATATGTATTTTTAAAACCAAAAGAAGATGTGGTTTAAAAACGAGGAAAAAATGTGAATATTCCTATATGTATTGCCCATAGTTTAAGTTGAAATATAACAGTTTTGTAATGTTAGCTCTAATAAATAGTAATAAAACCCTTATTCGCAACCCAATGGTGCATAGGGCACTACTTCATATAAACGCAGTGTTATCTTGATCGTTTACATATGAACGAAAGGTACCGCCAACGTTTGGCGGCCAGTAGGCGGATGGGTAAAAAAGGCTTACGTCCGTCATAGGCTGGAAAAAGAGAGTTCGGTATAAACATGTTTATATACATACATGATTTTTCGTGAATAGTGCTCACACTCAAACATTTATGGATTTATCGCAGTTTCCATTAAAAAAAAAATATGTCGGGCTGTGGTCCCGTGATTAGTGTCGCTGACTCTCGAGTCACAGTCTCTCGGTACGAACCCACTCTACCACAATTTGATACCTATTTCTAATAATGCCGAGAAATGAACTTGAAGTATTTCTGTAAAAAATAACACCAATACTTTTCTTTCAATATATATATATATATATATATATATATATATATATATATATATATATATATATATATATATATATATATATATATATATATATATATATATATATATATATATATATATATATATTGAGTGAAATGTCAATGATATTTGACAAGGGGTGAGTGAAATGTCAATGATATTTGACATTTCACTCACCCCTTGCAACAACAACAATTATATTTTTAAAAAACTTGATTTTTCAGGAGAACGTTTTTAAAGTTTAAAAATATAATACAATGTATTAGAAATATATATCAAGCCACTTCTTGAACTTTTTACTGTGCAACACATCATTTAAGGTATATAATATAAAAACCTGATTGTTTTTTCTCCTTTTGGAAAATATTTAGTAAAATTAAAAAAATAATTAAACAATACCTTTTCTTCAAAATGCAGAAACAACACTTTCTGCCATGTAGCGGGTAAATATTAAGTTAAAAATATGCCTCTTTTGCTGGGATATAGTACATTTTTTGGGCATTCCGAAAACATGCACAACTGAAAATTGTCGATTATTGATTTATGAAGTTGTTGAAAGGATAAAACTAGACATCTGCAATGTAGGAAAATTTATCAACCGATTGTAATCCACTTTGAAAATAGTGAAAGACATTGGTGCCATAAACCAAGCTAGGACACAAAATGCCCAACCCTCTTCTAGTGGAACGGAAGGTCTGCTGATGATAGTCAGCGGTCCGCCTTCTCCTGAGGAGTGCAACGTGGTTTCCTCCCAGCAATGAGCAAATGCTGACAAGTTCCCGACTGGCCCACACTAGACTATCCCTCCTGTTCCCAACACAGATTGAAATAAAACATCTTTATTCAGTTAGAAAAAACAAAAATCCACTTAATGATCTATTAACGTTGTACATAATAAACTAAGTAAATAATAAATGAATTTCCCATTTACAAAAAAAAACCCACTAACCCAGAAAATTTGATGTTACCTGCGTCAAATTCAAAATTCCTTTTTAGTTCCTTTATACTTTATACCAAATTTTAAAATTATATTTTAAGGTATTTTTTTTACAATTATTTTAAGTTCGCATAAAATTTAGACCTATAGAGAATCAATTCCTTTTTATTATATTTAGTTATTCTTTTTTTTTTCAAATCACAATATTATTTTTATTTGTACAGGATGTACTAAAAATAATGAATGTCTTAAAACCGAAAGTAGATCTGGTCGTAACCTATTAATTTACAACATTTTAAGTGTGTCCAAATACTTGTTCACAAATCTAGAATATCTCCGATTATAGGAGTTATTTTTCATGTTATTTTTTGACATCTCATCAAAGACGAAGAAGAATATGGATGTCTGGGCATTTACGGGGCTGACGACCGTCATAGGAAAAAAATAAATAATATGTAACCTATTAATATAAAATAACGAAAAATGGCTTCAGTTTTTTTCAATCAATTAAAAAATTCTTTAATTCAAAATTCCAGACCATTTTGGAATTTTGGTTAAAAGTTCGAAAGAATTTTATAATTTTTAATTAAAATTTGGTAAATACCAGTATTTCTTAAAATCTGTTGTGACACGTGTTTCCATGTTTCCATTTGTAATTGAAAAAAAAAGCGGTTAGCTTTGAAACCGGTAGACATTATAATTAAGTTAAAATAAAATATTTATAGTGATTTTAAAACAATAAATTATTTTTTTTTAAAAAAAAGGACTTTTTTTTTATCCACTCACATTTTTACTAAAAACCTACTAGTTTCAGCAACAACTTGTCACCCTCTTCAGGGTTTACTATTTATTTTTATAAATATTTTTTTTTCAAAAAGAGAAATATTTGTTTTTTTATTTATACAATTTTTTTCAATTTTATACTATTTCTGTGAGCCTAAGCGGCTCATTATTAGAAATAGGTATCAAATTGTGGAAGAGTGGGTTCGAACCGAGAACTCTGATTTAAAAGTCCGCGACACTAGTCACAGGACCACAACCTGATACGACTAAACGTACATACATCATTGTGTGTACGTTTAGTCGTATCACACATGTGATTTCGGAGTCCTGTTTGACCGCTGTGAGTGGATAAAAAAACAAAGTCTTTAAAAAAAAAAATAGTAAAAAATAATATATTACAATGATCCACAAAGTTAATGCTTTCAATATTCAAAATATTTTTAAAACAAAGCTATATTTTAATAAAAAATCGTATAGCCTGAAATCCTCGAGATTTTTACTGAGGTCTTGTCAGAAACATTTTGAGTGTGTCCAAATACTTGTTCACAAAATCTGGATTATCTTCAATCACAGGAGTTATTTTCATATTATTTTTTGACATCTTATGAAAGATGAAGAAGAATATGGATGTCTGGGCATTTACGGGGCTGACGACCGTCATAGGCTGGTTTAAGTGATCACTTTACACACGTGTAACATTCGCCAATTCTACCCATATTGACAACCATACTTCTGAAATTCTTGGATGTTCTATGTAGATGAACCAATTTAGAAACCTTGTTCTTGAATCACTAGAACTTCTCTAGAGACATCTATTGGTGAGATGTAAAGAAAAAAAAATAATAAAAAGCTTCTTTACATCTCACCAATAGATGTCTCTAGTGAAATTCTAGTGATTCAAGAACAATGTTTCTAAATTGGTTCATATATATAGAACTTCCAAGAATTTGAGAAGTGTGGTTGTCAATATGGGTAGAATTGGTGAATGTTACACGCGTGTAAAGTGATCACTTAAACCAGCCTATGACGGTCGTCAGCCCCGTAAATGCCCAGACTTTCATATTCTTCTTCATCTTTCATGACATGTCAAAAAATAATAAAAATGAAATAATAATAATAAAAAATAATATGAGGTCTTTTTATGTTATTACAATAGGTCATAACTAGATAAATTAGTTTCAGTATTATTTATGACTTTCAGTACATCCTGTATAAAGAATAAAAGAAAAACAAAGGGTTATTATAACATGGAAAACATTACTTTTACTCATTATTGTCATAAATAAATTACATATTTTTTAAAATCAGATATGCCATCTATTTATTGATTTGGCGTTTAATTTGTAGAACTCCATTTTATATATGTATTAATTTTAAATCAAACACACATTTTTTGAGTCTACTAAGTTGTTTTTTATCAGCAAAAACACACATTCGTTTAATTATGCCCTAACAAGGCGAAAAAATTGTCACAATATTTTGTTTTATGTGTTTTTGTTAATAAAATACAACTTAGTAGACTCAAAAAATCTGTTGATATTAGTAATGTTAGTAAATAACCACTCACCGACTACTTCTGTCTACCGGTTTCGAGACGTACCCGTCTCTTCGTCAGGACATACACTACAATTTAACAATCATGCGAACAACACTACACCACACCCACTTAGTACTATTCACATACACTATCACTGCACATGCAAAACATGCAGAGCGAGTTGTTAGTCCCACCATGCTTTTGGGAAACTAAATAATTTTTTACTTTATTATTTAGTTTCCCAAAAGCATGGTGGGACTAACAACTCGCTCTGCATGTTTTGCATGTGTAGTGATAGTGTATGTGAATAGTACTAAGTGGGTGTGGTGTAGTGTATGTCCTGACGAAGAGACGGGTACGTCTCGAAACCGGTAGACAGAAGTAGTCGGTGAGTGGTTATTTACTAACATTACTAATATCAATTAAAATGTTTGACCACAAAGTAAATGCTTTGAATATAAATAACAAAAAATCTGTGTTTGATTTAAAATTAACACATAAAAGATATACCATCAATAAACCTGGAGCCAACGCGATGAAGATGCTTTTCACGCCTGTGATTTTTAAATAACCTTCTTATTCTGGTTGTCCGCCTCCATAGTGTAGTGGTTAGCGCTCTAGGCTACCATGCTGGAGGTCCCGGGTTCGATTCCCAAGAGGGTCAAAATAAATATTATTGATTTTTTTAGTCAAATATTTATTTAATATGACCCTGGACTGGTACCTGAAGCGACAGGCTGATCACCTTTCCTTCGTGTATTAAACGATCAAAATAACACTGCTTCTATACGATGCAGTGCCCTATGCACCTTTGGGGGGGGGAGATAAGGGAAAAAGAATTCTGATTTTAAAACTTACTACTCTGTGCCAGGATTTGAACCCGGGTCGTCTGATGTCTGGTCAGATGCTTCAA
Source organism: Brachycentrus maculatus (assembly GCF_059751285.1). Lineage (NCBI taxonomy): Eukaryota > Metazoa > Arthropoda > Insecta > Trichoptera > Brachycentridae > Brachycentrus > Brachycentrus maculatus. The sequence goes on from NW_028281468.1 coordinate 75,321, forward strand.
CCGCTAAGCTATATGAACACATTATAAACAAATACTGGAAGTAACCGTCACAGGATAGTTATTAAGATTGATAACAGATCTCTTGACAGAGATGAAGCAACGTTCAATGGAGAGGAAAATGCAGTTGTCTGGGAATTTACAGAACCTAAGATCAAGAATAATAATAAACTTATTTATTGTAACTGCAGACAGTTGGTAGAATTCCATATTGAATTGTTGGGTAATATATCCAAAATAAGACACGTTTTTTTTATTGAATTCTACAATTATATATATGTATATGTTAACAACATTTTGAGTGTGTCCAAATACTTATTTTTTTTTTGACATCTCATCAAAGATGAAGAATAAAATTAAAATAAATATAAGTCAAATTATAAGCTTAAATAATAAAAATGAAAATGGCATTTTCTGGCGTTTCTCATGTGTGTGATTATAATCCAGGATTCGGACCTGACATACTAATTTATTATTAGATTAAAACCAATATTTTTAGCTTTTTCACTTTTTTTATTTGACCAGCGACCGGGTTTCGTCGTTACCGACATCATCAGACTGGTCTGTCTGATGATGTCGGACAGACAAACCCGGTCGCTGGTCAAATAAAAAAAGTGGAAAAGCTAAAAATATTGGTTTTAATCTAATAATAAATTAAAAATGCAATTCCATCACGAAGTGTCAGTGGATAATATAAATCTATTAAAAACTGACATACTAATATGAGAGTTTCTGCCTAGTAAAAAGCTTCTTTATATCTCGACAATAGATGTCTCCAGTGAAGTTCTAGTGATTCAAGAACAAGGTTTCTAAATTGGTTCATATATATAGAACTTCCAAGAATTTGAGTAGTGCGGTTGTCAATAATGGGTAGAATTGGTGAATGTTACACGTGTGTAAAGTGATCACTTAAACCAGCCTATGACGGTCGTCAGCCCCGTAAATGCCCAGACTTCCATATTCTTCTTCATCTTTGATGAGATGTCAAAATAATAATAATAATAATATGTATATGTCAATACGTGACGCGCTTCGTCTTCTTATGACATTATCAAACACTACCTTAGCAGTGTTTGATGAAGTCCTAAGAAGACGAAACGCGTCACGTACTAACATATACACAAATAAATGTAGAATTCAATCCAACAAACCGTGTTTTATTTTGGATATATTACCCATCAATAATAATGTTATTTATCGGCAGTCATTTTGTGGTAATATCCTTCCATTTTTAATTTTAGTTTTACTTGGTAACTATTTCTACTATTTCCACTATTTCTCAAACATCCTAAGGTGTTTGAAAATGATGCGGAATGCATCGAAACACGTGTCGCAATAGATTTCAAGAAATGTGGTATTTACCTAGTAAAACTTAAATTTAAAACTTTCATGTTCAATAACTTATTCGCCTATATGATAAAATACAATTATATACGTTTTTTTCCACATTTATTCAATTTGACCAGTGACCGGGTTTCATTGTTACTGACATCATCAGACTGGTCTTAACGTAAGATGTCGGTAACAACAAAACCCGGTCACTGGTCGAATGAGATAAATGTGGAAAAAACTGTAAAGTTGTTATTTTATTAAATAATGTGCAGTTCCACCAAGAAATGTCATGTTGAAGGTCAACAATATCTTATTATCAATGACTATATGGGAATAAATCTAGTATTTGTTTGGGTAAACTAGAACACACTCAAAATACTGCAAGCGTAAAGTATTGAACCAAATGTCTAGACTCAACGGTCCAAATCAGTCAACACATCTGAACATCATGTAAGAAAAAAATCCCTAGAGCTGTCTTAAACTTTGAACAAGGTCCCAATAGCCAAGAAGATATTGTTCTCAATAGATCAAATCAGTCAACACATCTAAACATCATGTAGGAAAAAATCCCTAGAGCTGTCTTTAACTTCGAACAAGGTCCCAATAGCCAAGAAGATATTGTTCTCAATAGATCAAATCAGTCAACACGTCTGAACATCACGTAAGAAAATAATCCCTAGAGTTGTCTCGGCCTTCGAACAAGGTCTCAGGTCTCGATAGCCAAGAAGATCTTGTTCTCAATAGACCAAGTCAGTCAACACATCTGAATATCATGTTCTGACATGATATTTAGTTGTATATTGTCTTAAATAACTCCCAGAGCTGTCTCGAAATTCGAACAAGGTCTCAATAGCTAAGAAGATATTGTTCTCAATGGACCAAATCAGTCAACACGTCTGAATATCATGTAAGAAAATAATCCCCAGAGTTGTCTCGTGCTTCAAACAAGGTCTCGATAGCCAAGAAGATCTTGTTCTCAATGGACCAAATCAGTCAACACGTCTGAATATCATGTAAGAAAATAATCCCTAGAGTTGTCTCGTGCTTCAAACAAGGTCTCAATAGCCAAGAATACCTTGTTCTTAATGGACCAAATCAGTCAACACGTCTGAATATCATGTAAGGAAATAATCCCTAGAGTTGTCTCGTGCTTCGAACAAGGTCTCGATAGCCAAGAAATCTTCGTCGTACGTCTGCGTCTGGCAGTTCCTGACAAACACAACCGGGGACTTGTACTCTGAATGCGGACACAAGCCGGCTCCGGGATTTTTCAGGACGCCCCCCGTTGTCCTCAGAAAATTCTTCGGGACTCTTCGCTTGTAGGGCTCCCATTCAGACGGCAGCGAGTCGTCGTGTCAGTGGGATTTAGTCATGATGATCACGTCGGGAGCGGACTTGGTGGTCTCCACGCTGTACGGCCGTCGCTCCAGATGCTTCTTCTGCATTTTGTCGTATTTAAGACTGTCTTCTAGATATGTTCTTCCCGCGAGCTCTTCGGACTTGTTGCGGTTCCGTTCGTCCAGGTCGTGGGTGTTCCTCTTGCTTTCTGAGTTCCTGTTCGGATCGCTCAAGTGATTGCCTTCGCTGTCGAAGTTGTCCATTTCTATAACCGCCTCGGCTTTGTATCTTGGGTCCTTGCTTCTGCTGTCCTGGGATCTGCTATCGCCTCGAGTGTTTCTGCTGTACCCGAAGGTGCTGAACGGCGTGGAGTTTTGCTGATATGTAGGTCTGGCGCTGGAATCGGAGTGTTCCCTGTTGCGTCCAGGTTTTCTAGAGTAATCGACGCTGGGCGGAGCTGGAGAGAAGGACCTGTCGGACCCTGGTTGGCTGAATGCCGGAGTGTGGAACAGGCTTTCTCTAGTTTGACAAGAGCTGTCGCACATTTCTGGGATTATGCCACTGCCTCCTGTATCGTTGGCTCCTCGGTCGTCGTTTTCGAGTTCTTTGTCTCTTTCCATGGGTTCCTGCCTTAGTAGGCTCTGCTGCCTGACGATAATTTCATTCTCCCTGTTGTTCATGCTGATGTTCTGCGGGAGTGACGAGTCTCCGACTGATCGTTCCCTCTTGTTTCCCTGGAGCAGGATGGGAAGTATTTCTCCCACACCAGGGACGTAGCAGTCGACGTTCTCCATGTGGTGGTCGGATCTGGATTTTGGTGACAGGGAATCCTGCTTGAGGCTTATTTTGGAAACTGGTTCAGCTATCTTGGTAGGAAGCTGACCCAGTTCATCCAGGTGGCCCTCTCTGGACTGCCGGATATGTTCCTGCAAGAAAAATATTCAAAATCAACTTAAAAGAACTTTAAATTCATTCACATCACCCAACTACGCCTTCATAAAAGGTTAGAGTATACACTCTATCTACTCGTAAATAAATAAATATATAATATGGCTCCACAGTATCTAATATATATATATATATATATATATATATATATATATATATATATATATATATATATATATATATATATATATATATATATATATAGTATCTATATATATATATATATATACACATATATATATGTATATACATATATATTTATATGTTTATATAAATATATATATATATATATATATATATATATATATATATATATATATATATATATATATATATATATTTATAATTAAAGGAGTTATTTTCCAAATTATTTTTCGACAACTCAACAAAGATGTGAGAAGAAGAACATTTAAGAAAATGGTCAAATAATAAAATGAAAACGATATTTTCTGGCGTTTTAAATATTTTATATAAATAGTTTTTGCCCGCCTCCGTAGTGTAATGGACAGCCGCTCGGCTACCGTTCGGGAGGTCCCGAATACGATTACAAGGGGGGGGGTTTAATTCATAAAATTGATTTTTTCACTCTAATATTTTTTCAATATCACCCTGGACTGGTACTTGAAGCGGGAGGCTGATCAGATTTCGATAACGATCAAGATAACACTGCGATTATATATGTAGTGCCCTATGCACTATTGGGGTGCGGATAAGGGTTTGAATGAAAAATAAATAATTTGGGATTACGGTAAAAATGAAGAAATAATTAAAAAAGTAAGTTATTTGCGTTTCTGTTGGAATGTGCCCACGATATTCCTCTTTCATGTTCTCGGGGTATGCAGGGAGGTGTGGGGGTAGTAATTAGAGGAAGATTTCGCTGAAAAATGGGTCGCGAAATCTTTCAGCGAGATCTGTGCTGTGTTAGCTATTTCAGACCGTAAGGGCTGCCTGACTATGCCCTCCCATTTAAACAATACAAGACAAAAAAAAACTCTTAAGAAGATTAATAATTATAATAAATTTGTATAATTTATATTGTCAGCACGCTCGGCTACCGTTCTGGAG
>NW_028281468.1:85000-92500 GCF_059751285.1 Brachycentrus maculatus
TGTTTATATGACGCAGTGCCTTATGCACCATTGGGGTGCGGATAAGGGTTTTATTATTATTATTATTATTAATGCATAAAGAAAGAGTAATAATTTATTTATTTATTTATTTATTGAACGGCTGAAGCCTTCAAGATAATCCATATATCCAATATCTAATATAAAAATACACTAATGAATACACTAATAGAGAAACAAAAAGTATTATAATAAATAGTCTTAAAACATAAAATGATAATAAAATAACAAATAGTCCGCACTGGTAAATACACGTCTCCTTCAAACACTATTAGCGAGCAGCAAGAGAGAGTGAAACACAACGTTTAAATTTATCCATTATAACACGGAGAAGAAATGCTGAGAAAGTACAGATTTCAAGGAGGATAACAATACATCAAATAAATCTATACTTTCAAAAGCATTGGCTAACATGTGAAGCCGCGGAATGGGAGAGAAAATGGCATAGTTTGCATTATGTACAAATACTGCGAATACAGATTTTTGCCTAGTACCTCTTAGACGCACGCTAAGCTTTAAAAAAAGCTTTATAATAAAGTGATAATGAAAGAGTTCCACGAGAAGACGTACGCCCTTTGCGCTTAGTATTGAATAATACATTATTTATCTCGAGCTCAAATTTACAAATATCTCCGGGAGATTTAATGGAATTTCCCATAAACAAAGTTAATAATTTAATTTAATACATTTCATTCGACTGTTAATTCAAACATCGCCATAAAGTTTAGGGGCTGTTTAAAAATGCCCCGTTCCTTACTCGATTTTGCTAACATTGGGTCCAAATATTAAATATCATTAAGTACTAGCTGTATCCGAAAAGGCATTTATGTGGCTCAGCCTGGTCAGATAGAAAATAAAAGAAAAGAAATCGGTTTTCGTGGATAGCAAAAGTATTTATCTTTACTCTCGGCCTTTGCAGTGAAACAGCGGTTTTTGCATAAGTATATATATATGTATATATATATATATATATATATATATATATATATATATATATATATATATATATATATATATATATATATATATACATATATATAAATATATATATATATATATATATATATATATATATATATATATATACAGTATCTACTCAATGAATTAGGGCCACCCATTATTTTTTTGAATACTCTGAAATCTTTTGGATTATTACATTTATTTTACATAAATACTTTAAGTTTTTTATTGACATCTAATATCATGTATATTACCTTCAATAATATGTAAAATATACCTGGATTATTTAAGCGTTTACAAAATTTTAAACCCTTTTTCTGAGAAAGGTCCCTAATTAGCACAGGTAGACAGATAGTTGAAAGTTCAAAAAAAAGCCCTATCTCATTTATTAGTGAAGTTTCTTGAGTTCTGATTGTTGTTTTGTTCAGAGAGGTTATATAGTTATCGTGTCTTGTGAAAAAAACTTAATTTTTAATTTTAGTTCATAAAGTATAATTTTTTTTTGTAAACACAAGTGTTTTTTTTGAAAAGGACAAAATGGGAAAAAGTAAAGACATTTCTGAGGAAAAAAAGTCTAGTGTTATAGTGCTACTGAAATTAGGAATACTATCTAATAGAGAAATTTCAAAAAAAGAAAACGTTTCTCGTCAAACAGTGGACAAAATTTCAAAATCAATAAAAAATCAGTCACCCGCCACCAGCAATCAGCGAAAGAACTGTCGTAAGATTAGAAAAACAACACCGAGGACTGATCAAAAAATCGTTCAAAGTGCCTTAGAAAACCGAAGTGCATCAGCAAAAACATTAAAAATAAAATTGGAAGAAGAGGGTATAAATATATCGGTATCAACACTGAGGCGACGTCTTTACGAAGTAAATCTGAAATGCAGGCGCCCTGTAAAAGTACCAAAATTGACACCACGAATGAAAGCGGATCGATTAAAATGGGCCAGGCTACATCGAAATTACTCGGTAGATGATTGGAAAAAGGTATTTATTTAAATTGAATTTTCAACATATCATTTTAGTCAATAAACTTATATATTTGAATTAAACTTAAATTTTCATTATTTTTCAGGTCATCTTTAGTGATGAGTGCCGGTTAGAAGCCGTGACAGAGAGCCGTCGATTCGTCAGGAGAACACCAATGGAACGTTACAATGAGGCCTGTGTGGTTAAAGTTATCAAACACCCCCCTGCAACAATGATATGGTCATGTATTATTAACAATTTACCTGGGCCGTTGTTTTTCGTGGAAGGAACAATGAACCAAAATTCCTATAAGCAGGTCCTCGAACGAATTTTATTGCCCTTCTACCATACACTCGACCCAACAGAAGGTCCATACACCTTCATGCAGGATGGGGCACCTTGCCACCGGGCTAAATCAATAATAAAAATTTTGTCTAACAAAAATCTGCCTTTGCTCCCCTGGCCTGGAAATTCTCCGGACCTTAATCCTATAGAAAACGTATGGAGCATGTTAAAAAATAAGGTATACTCATTCCCAAATCCGACAGTAGACTGTCTAAAAAAAAAATTCAAAAAATTAGGTCAGAAGACGAAGAAATAAAAAACACGATAAAACAGTGCATTTTAAGTATGCCAAAAAGAATTGAGGCAGTTATTTCTGCCAAAGGTGGAAATAATAAATACTAACTATATTTATATGAAAATATATGCATAATTTAAGCGTAATAAAGTGTTCTTGTGTAAATAAAATTCAATGTTGTTTTATTCAAGGTTTTCTCTGAGTTATTCCTGTTTGAATTGAGAAATTGCGCGAAATTCTGCGTGGCCCTAATTCATTGAGTAGATACTGTATATATATATACATATATATATATATATATATATATATATATATATATATATATATATATATATATATATATATATATATATATATATATATATATATATATATATATATATATATATATATATATATATATATATATATATATATATATATATATATATATATATATATATATATATATATATATATATATACATATATAAACATATAGGTCCACCTGCATAGTGTAATGGTCAGCACAATTAGCTACCGTTCTGGAGGTCCCAGGTTCAATTCCCGGGAGAGGGGTTTAAATAAAAATAAGTGATTTTTTCACCCTAATATTTATTCAATATTACCCTGGACTGGTACCTGAAGTGGAGGGCTGATCACCTTTCTTTCATGTGTTAACGATCAAGATAACACTGCGATTATACGATACAGTGCCCTATGCACCATTGGGGTGCGGATAATGGTTTGAAGAATATTTGAAGAATATTTGATTAGGAAGAAAATAAATAAATTAATGAGTAATAGAAGTCGTTTTCTATTTACCTGGATGATGTGGTGGTCGCTGATGAGCTTCCTGACGCAGTTGAAGACGAAAGCCGCGCTCATCCCGGTGAGAATGAGTGAGAATACCACCATGATGATGATGATGTGCTCCGACTGCATCCACGCCGACCCGTTGCCTTTCTGGAAGGACAAACGAACCAGTCAGGGAAGATTTGAGATTACAATTCAAATACTTCAAATAATTATTTATTGTTTTGAATATTGAAAGCATTAACTTTGTGGATCATATAAATCAATTTCTAAATAATAAATAAATAATAAATCAATTTCTCGAAATAATATATAATTATTTATTGATTTGGCGTTTAATTTGTAGAACTCCATTTTAATTTATGTACTAATTTTAAATCAAACACAGATTTTTTGAGTCTACTAAGTTGTATTTTATTAAAAAAAACACATAAAAAAATTATATTGTGACAATTGTTTCGCCCTACGAATGTGAAGATCTGTGTTTGATTTAAAATTAATCCATAAACTTCAAATAATCTTTATAAAATTAAACTACTTTGTTTTAACCACCTTTTTATTATTAGTACCTACACTTTAACCAACCGGTTTCGACAAGAACCTTGTCAATTATCAATTGAATTGAAGTAACAGTCCTATTTTTGATATTTTAGCAATTTCTGTTCCTAGAAGGAAAAATAGGTTTAAAATAAAAAAGAAGAAGAAGAATAAGAGAGATAATATGCGTTATAAATTAAAAGAAGAAGCTACTTAGATCTGTTCTTTTAATAAATAATTTCAGCAAGATATTAAATCGAAACATAGTTAAATGACTGGTGTCTTTCATATGGTGAAGGGTGACCACGTCACTGGCTCGAAGGATTGAAATATATACATATGTAATAAAATATGAAGAAGAAAACCTACAACAGCCATCTAAGACCTAGGGAGAACAAAAGAGGTATCGGAAGACCCCAAAAGAGATGGTCCGACGACAAAGTCGCTGTGGGAGGTAGAAACTGGCTGCAAGCAGCAACCGACCGGAGGAAATGAAATGAAGGGGAAGAGGTCTATATCCAGCAGTGGAGGACAGAGGGCTCATGATGAAGAAGAAGAGAAAAAAACGTGTGGATCGAATGAGTGAGGAGGTTTGGTCGGTTACTTTAAAAATCCGATTATTGTATAAAGAAAGAGAAACACAAAATACGGCTTCTTTAAAAATGTGATTCAGGTATACAGAAAGAGTTACATAAAATGCAGTTACTTTAAAAATGTGATTCAGGTATACAGAAAGAGTTACATAAAATGGAGTTACTTTAAAAATGTGATTCAGGTATAAAGAAAGAGTTACATAAAATACGGTTACTTTAAATATGTGATTCCCGCATAAAGAAAGTGTAACACAAAATACGGTTACTTTAAATATGTGATTCCCGCATAAAGAAAGTGTAACACAAAATACGATTACTTTAAATATGTGATTCCCGCATAAAGAAAGTGTAACACAAAATACGGTTACTTTAAATATGTGATTCCCGCATAAAGAAAGTGTAACACAAAATAGGGTTACTTTAAATATGTGATTCCCGCATAAAGAAAGTGTAACACAAAATACGGTTACTTTAAATATGTGATTCCCGCATAAAGAAAGTGTAACACAAAATACGGTTACTTTAAAAATGTGTTTCAGGTATACAGAAAGAGTTACATAAAATGCAGTTATGTACTTTAAAAATGTGATTCAGGTATACAGAAAGAGTTACATAAAATGCAGTTACTTTAAAAATGTGATTCAATTATAAAGAAAGAGTTACATAAAATACGGTTACTTTAAATATGTGATTCCTGCATAAAGAAAGTGTAACACAAAATACGGTTACTTTAAAAATGTGATTCCCGCATAAAGAATAGTGACACAATATACGGTTGCTTTAACAATATGATTCTCGCATTATACGGACTGGTACCTGGTGTAGTTGTCAATCGTGGGTAGAATCGGTGAATGTTACACGTGTGTAAAGTGATCAGTAACAAGCTAATGACGGTTGCAAGCCCCGTAAATGCCCAGACTTCTTTTTTCTTCTTCATCTATGTTGAGAGATGTCAAAAAAGAATGCACTTACGTGGCACTCGTCTTCGTCCCATTTGAATCTGCAGTTGATTCGGCCATTGCATCTGAGGTCATCGGAAATGCACGTGTTGTCCTCGCAATCGTACTCATCGTCCATACATGCTGAAAAGCAATCAGTAAACCGTTAACCCTTTCCGGTGCATAAAAAAATTAAATAAATTCCACCAGGTCCACAATAGATTTACAGCATTACAGGGTTAAACAATACATCCAAGTTTTTTTTAAACTAAAATATAAATATTTGATGGCATTTTTCTAGTTTTTAACCCTTTCCGGTCCTATGTCGAATGTCATTCGATTTTTTTTTTCATCAGTTTAAAATTAAAAGGTAAATTACCTTTGTCTTTTCCCTTCTCTCTAAAGGCAGTAAAAAGTGCCTCGAACGAGGAGTTGATCGCCTTGGCTTCAGCCATGAACCTGATGTGCAATACATTGCTGTTGGATTCAACAGAGTCAGCAATGGAGCCGCAGAAGTTTTTCAATCTGAAAAGAAAAGAAATAAAATTATTAAAGAGAAGAAATGAAAAAAGATTGTCAAAAAAATATAACCAATTCTTGATTATTATATCAGGATGAAATATCTACATCAAGGGTGTACTCTCAATTATACGAAGTCAGTACGCGACCGGCTGTGCGAGAAGCCACACGTCATGTCCGCGTACACATTGAAATTTGGCGAATAAATATTTTTAATATATATTTTTTGACACCTTTCAATTATTATTTTTTCTAACGATATATTTATTTCGAAGAAAAACTAATTTTTTCTATGCAAAAACGGTGTTTCAAGCAAAAAATGCGGTTGCTTGAAATGATACTTGGATTTGAAGAAAATTAAGTTGCGGGAAGTCCGGCGAATGATTGAATTTCCCGAGGTTCTTTTAAAGGTCAATCTTTTAAAGGTGATATTTAATCGTTTACTTACCTCGAGGGAAGATCAGTTCTGTTTGAAAACACGTCCACAAAGTTGCTATCGCAGTCGTTTGGCATCTTCAGATCAAATTTCTTAAATGCCAGCATTATCTGAAAAAAAAGTTTTGTGTAATTTTTTGTTTGACCTTTTCTATCGCATCCGTGGTATTACCACAAGGAGAGAACGAGACAAATAGATTACTCCGGTATCGTTTGATCCAATTTCTGGTCGCTCGGCACTCGGCGGCGCGCTCGAAAGAACGTGGAATCTATGACTCAGCTGGCGGTGAGTTGCGAGCTGCGTACTACGATTTCCATACAACAATGAACTGGGACCTTTTGGTATCCCGCTTCGAATTATGTGTAATTTTTGGATGATCAGTATGGGAAAGGTAAAATATGTATTTAGTTACAAAAATTAGATATTTATTGCAACTGCAGACAGTTGGTAGAATCCCATTTTTTTTACAACATTTTGAGTGTGTCCAAATACTTGTTCACAAAATCTGGATTATCTCCAATTACAGGAGTTATTTTCATATTATTTTTTGACATCTCATCAAAGATGAAGAAGAATATGGAAGTCTGGGCATTTACGGGGCTGACGATATTATTGACGGCATTATTGACAACCACACTACTCAAATTCTTGGAAGTTCTATGTATATGAACCAATTTAGAAACCTTGTTCTTGAATCACTAGAACTTCACTAGAGACATCTATTGGTGAGATGTAAAGAAGCTTTTTACTAAGCAGAAACTCTTATATTAGTATGTGAGATCCGAATCCTGGATTATAATCACACACATGAGAAACGCCAGAAAATACCATTTTCATTTTTATTATTAAGCTTATAATTTGACCAAATAATTTATTTACAACATTTTGAGTGTGTCCAAATACTTGTTCACAAAATCTGAATTCCCATTTTTTTTAATAAAGAGAAATATTTGTGTTTTTATTATTTACACAAATATTTCAATTTCATACTATTTCTGTGAGCCTAACCGGCTCATTATTAGAAATAGGTATCGAATTGTTGTAGAGTGGGTTCGAACCGAGAAACTCTGACTTAAGAGTCCGCGACACTAACTACGGGACCACAACCCGATGCTTACTTTTAAATTGTTGGGTAATATTTCCAAAATTAAA